>NW_012114566.1:344969-357219 GCF_000951035.1 Colobus angolensis palliatus
AAGGCCTTTTCTGCATCTATTGAGATAATCATGTGGTTTTTGTCTTTGGTTCTGTTTATATGCTGGATTACGTTTATTGATTTGCATATGTTGAACCAGCCTTGCATCCCAGGAATGAAGTCCGCTTCATCATGGTGGATAAGCTTTTTGATGTGCTGCTGGAATCAATTTGCCAGTATTTTATTGAGGATTTTTGCATTGATGTTCATCAGGTATATTGGTCTAAAATTCTCTTTTTTTGTTGTATCTCTGTCAGGCTTTCGTATCAGGATGATGTTGGCCTCATAAAATGAGTTAGGGAGGATTCCCTCTTTTTCTGTTGATTGGAAGAATTTCAGAAGGAATGGTACCAGCTCCTCCTTGTACCTCTGGTAGAATTTGGCTGTGAATCTCTCTGGTCCTGGACTTTTTTTTTGGTTGGTAGGGTATTAATTATTGCCACAATTTCAAAGCCTGTTATTATTGGTCTATTCAGGGATTCAACTTCTTCCTGGTTTAGTCTTGGGAGAGTGTATGTGTCCAGGAATTTATCCATTTCTTCTAGGTTTTCTAGTTTATTTGTGTAGAGGTGTTTATAACATTCTCTGGTGGTAGTTTGTATTTCTGTGGGGTCGGTGATGATATCCCCTTTATCATTTTTTATTGTGTCTATTTGATTCTTCTCTCTTTTCTTCTTTATTAATCTTGCTAGCGGTCTATCAATTTTTGTTGATCTTTTCAAAAAACCAGCTCCTGGATTCGTTGATTTTTTAAAGGGTTTTTTTTGTGTCTCTATCTCCTTCCGTTCTGCTCTGATCTTAGTTATTTCTTGCTTTCTGCTAGTTTTTGAATTTGTTTGCTCTTGCTTCTGTCGTTCTTTTAATTGTGATATTAGGGTTTCAATTTGAGAACTTTACTCTTTCTCTCGTGGGCATTTAGTGCTATAAATTTCCCTGTATGCACTGCTTTAAATGTGTCCCAGAGATTCTGGCATGTTGTATCTTTGTTCTCATTGGTTTCAAAGAACATCTTTATTTCTGCCTTCATTTCGTTATGTACCCAGTAGTCATTCAGGAGCAGGTTGTTCAGTTTCCGTGTAGTTGAGCGATTTTGGGTGAGTTTCTTAATCCTGAGTTCTAGTTTGATTGTACTGTGGTCTGAGAGACAGTTTGTTATAATTTCTGTTCTTTTACATTTGCTGAGGAGTGCTTTACTTCCAACTATGTGGTCAATTTTGGAATAAGTGCGATGTGGTGCTGAGAAGAATGTATATTCTGTTGATTTGGGGTAGAGAGTTCTGTAGATGTCTATTACGTCCGCTTGGTGCAGAGTTCAGTTCAATTCCTGGATATCCTTGTTAACTTTCTGTCTCGTTGATCTGTCTAATGTTGACAGTGGAGTGTTAAAGTCTGATTTTCTTTTAATTAGCACCATCATCATCATCATCATTTGCTTTACACTTGATAGGTTATAATCACTACAGTAACATGTTCTTAAATAAGTAATTGTCCTTTTGACAATTTTGTGAGGTACATTTGGTCACCTACATTTTAGAGATTTGGAAACTGAGCCCAGTGAACCTAACTGACCTCCTCAAGGTCATGGACTGTGTTAGAGCTAGGATTTAAATCCGCATTTGTCTCACACTGAGGCCTGTGATTTCCTCCTGGTTCACTATCACCTAATTAATTCAGATACTCCTGACCCTCTCTGCATTAATTAATAAAATCAGCTGGGAGAATAACAAAGCTGAAAACTAAGCAAAAGAACATAACTGAATACAAAATGTTATTACAAAAGATTAACTGCCTTGAAAAGTAAAAGCAGTATGAAGTAAGCCAGGTAAACCTTAGGGGGATAAAAGCCTTAGATTATTCAAAAGATAAATATATTTGGAAAAATTTTAACAACTGAGATTAAAAATCCAAAGTTGCCATTTTCACCAGATTATGTTTTCATGGTCTGTGATGTGCCAAGTATAAAGCATAGGAGTAACATAAATGCAGGCTCATGCCCTTGAGCAGGCCCCAACCAAGCAGAGTCTCTTAAACTTGAATAGAATGTATAATCTTCTTAGCAGAGGGAGTGAGGGAGAGAGATTTCTCAGACTTTGAGCCCACGCCCTCTCATCCCAAGGTCTAGAGAGCACAGTTTGCGAGATTCGTGGTGAAAATAGGCCTGATCATTTCTGGTTGTAGAATAAGATAAATTGTGTCTTTCAATTAACATTTTTCTATTTGCAATATTCTTATGTCATCCTCCGCCAGTGTAAAAATCAAAGTTTTATTGTAGATTAAAGAAAATAAATGAAAACATGGACAAAAAAAACCATAAATGAATTAGTATGAGTAGTGGTTAAGGGGATAGACTCTAGAGTCAGAATGTCTGTGTTCAAATCCTGACTCTACTGTGTCCTGTGAAACTTTGGGTTGGTCACTCAGACTCTCTGTGCCTCAGGGTTGTAACCATACAGTGGGTTTACCTTGCCCACTGCCTAGACAGAGCCAATTAATCAAGACAGGGGAATTGCAATAGAGAAAGAGAAAATTCACACACAGCCAGCTGTGCAGGAGACTGGAGTTTTATTATTTCTCAAATCCATCTCCCAGAGCATTCAGAGTTTTTAAGGATAATTTAGTGGGTGGAGGAAGGCCAGTGAGTCTAGAGTGCTGGTTAATTAGGTTTGAGATAAAATCATAGGGAATTGAAGCTGTCCTCTCTCACTGAGTCTGTTCCTGGGTGGGGGCCACAAGATCAGATGAGCCAGTTTATTGATCTGAGTGTTTCAATAAACTGTGTGCCAGCTGATCCCTCAAGGGCAGGGTCTGCAAAATCTCAAGCACTGATTTTAGGAGCAGTTTAGGGAGGATCAGATCTTGTAGCTTCCAGCTGCATGACTCCTAAACCATGACTTCTAATCTTGTGGCTAATTTGTTAATCTTACAAAAGCAGTCTAGTCCCCAGGCAAGAAGGAGGTTTGTTTTGAGAAAGGGTTGCTAACATCTTTGTTTTACACTATAAAGTAAGTTCCTCCCAAAGTTAGTTCTACACCCTACACCCAGGAATGAATGAGGACAGCTTGGAGGTTAGAAGCAAGATGGAATTGGTTAGGTCAGATTTCTTTCTCAGTTATGATTTTGCAATAGCTATTTCATTGTCTTAATGTATAAAACAGGGATAATAAGAATTATACCTCATAGATTTCTATGAGAATGAAATGAGCTAAGAGTCATAAAATGTTTGAAAAATTAGCTGGCCTAAATAAGTACTCTTATTTTTAAAATATCTGTTAATGAAGTATTCGTTAGCTTTTTTTTTTTTTTTTTGTAATAATCTTAAGTGCTGACCCTAAGGAATCTTTTGCACTAAGGCAGAGTTTGCATATAAAAATCCAGCTTGGGCTGGGCGCAGTGGCTCATGCCTGTAATCCCAGCACTTTGGGAGGCTGAGGTGGGCGGATCACGAGGTCAGGAGATTGAGATCGTCCTGGCTAACAAGGTGAAACCCCATCTCTACCAAAAATACAAAAAATTAGCCTGGTGTGGTAGCGGATGCCTGTAGTCCCAGCTACTCAGGAGGCTTAGGCAGGAGAATGATGTGAACCTGGGATGTGGAGCTTGCAGTGAGCCCAGATAGTGCCACTGCACTCCAGCCTGGGCAACAGAGCAAGACTCCATTTCAAAGAAAAAAAAATCCAGCCTGTACATTTTGAGAAAAGGGATATCACACACTTGATTAGCTCTGCATGGTCTTTGTATCAGAAATGTAAACACTAACTGTTGTAAGAGATAAAGCCTGACATCTCAGTAGCTTAACAAAATAAAGACATTTATTTTTCATCATGTAAAATTCAATCTGCAACAAGGATTGGGGCGAGAGTGGGATCTATGGTTGTATTAGTCTGCTCAGGCTGCCATCACAAAATAACCATAGACTGTTTGGCTTAAACAACACATTTTAAAATCACAGTTCTGGAGGCTAGAAAGCCAAGATTAAGATGCTATCAGGGTTGCTGTCTAGCAAGGACTGGCCTCCTTCTCACTGTGCTCTCACATCTTCTTTTCTCTGTGCTCTCAATGCTAGGCAGGGGGAGAGACAGCATGCTCTGTCTTTCTTCTACTTACAAGGAGAAGAGGAGAGAAGGGTTTAGAGTCTTTCAGAGATCTAGGCTGAAAGAAGATCTACCATTTTCAGCATGGAGCTTCTGGGATCTCCCTGAGTGTCAATAATCAGCAGCAAGTGAAGAGAAAGAATTGGATACAGGAGGGTAAGTGGCCAAGGTCAGTAATCACTTCTGCCCACTTCCCACTGGCTGAATGCAGTTGTATGCCACCTAACTGCAAGGGAGATTGGGAAACACAATCTACAGTGTGGAAGGAAATAAATTTTGTGAATAACTAGCTATTGAATAGTCCTATTGAATCTTCCTCACAGTCCCTGGACCTCCTAGACATAAGGGGGAAAAAAGTGCACCTTTTCTTAACTCTTCCAGAGTGTTCTCTAGTTCATGCTACTTTCAAGTTCTTTCCCCAAGCTTTTCTCACCTATGTTTGCCTGTGGGGCTATATGACTCGAAAGCTCATGGGCAATGTGTTCCTATAAAGGAGTGTAGGGTCACCTTTGGTTTATGTTTTAGCTCTAGAGGATGAGGGAATAGCCAACACGTGTCAGTTTGAGGATGGATGTACAGGAGTCATGAGGAGCTTTTTCCACCTTGAACGCATGAGCGCTCTTGAGGCCCTCCCGCTGCACATTCAGAGTTACCAGATTTGTGCATGATATCTCTGCACATACAAGAAAAGAGTTTCTTTGATTGCTCCATATTTTCTGCCATGGCAAAAATGAAGAGCAAGAGAGCTAAGGCCCTAGTAAAAGGCAATGGCAAAGCACAGTTATGTGCCTTTCACCCCCGCCACTATCTTTCCAGAAAATCCCATGTAAACCTTGAGCACACTGCAAAGTCATGGTTTGGAAGGTTTCTTTCTCTAGCAAGAAATCCCCATGCCACCCTGCCAGTTCACTGGGACCTCTCAGGCACCATTCTCAGCATGAGCTATTGGTTGGGTCAGGTATGTAGGGGAGCTGCCAGTGCCACTGATGTCACGAGATAATTGTGGGCTCCTGGCCAGGAAGCAGCTGATCTAGTTTGGGGACAGGGTGGGCAGGATGTGCCATTGATTCCCTTATGAGAAATTCCTAAGAACCTACTCTCCATCTGCAGTTAATTCTCCCAGGAGAATTAAGGGATTTTTTTTCTCTCTCTTCTCTAAAGGGAACAAATAAAGGCCCAATTATTTTTCCAGCATTCTGACTTTAAGAGTCTACAAACTCTAATTTTTTGTTTCCTGGAAACAGTAAAATTCAATTGCCATTTGTTTTCTTCTTTAAAATCCCCTTTACTGCACTTTCAAAGTAAGCTTTTCTCATGGCCCTGAAGAGCCTTTGTCTTTAGGTTGTCAGTAAAAACAAGTTGGCCCCTTTGACTCAGTTGCTGCACTGAAATGTGTCCAACAGGCCATTGCCAAAGTTGTGGTTTTTCAATTTATGTTTGAGACGAAAGAGTCCAAGGAGAATTCCACTTGTATAGGTTGCATAAGAGCCGACAAACAAAGCTGAACTGGATAAGAGTATAAAGAAAATAAGAGAAGCAAAATGTGTGATAGAGGCCACAGATACTACCGTAGAGAGTGAGATGGTGACAAGGTGAAAAGGGGCTGCAAATTTATTAACTGGCTCAGTCCTTCCTGAGAGCTCTGCACCATATCTCCTCCACACAGGTGCAGATTTTGCTTTTAGTTTGACAAAGATTAGAGCAAGAAAGAAGCTGCTTTTAAAACAAGAGGAAAAAAATCAGTTTCAGTGCGCCGTCTTGTGTAATATTACATCCTATTGTACCCTGTTGTGGTTCAGGTATCACTGTATTCTCTCATTGTGTCATGTATATATTGAGAGCTATATAAATGTCTGTTTCATTGAATAGTTCAGCTCTGCTCTCACCTCTCCTAATTAAACCAACACCACATGCCACTTGCTACCTCCTGAACAATCACTATTTTTGTGTTTCTTCATTTCTCCAACAAACAGCTCCAAAGATGTAATGTTCAGCTCTTAACATTAACCCTGTTGCTTCCAGAGGCTCTGCACCTCTCTCTCTGTTATGCCACACTAACCTTTAGACCTACTAGATGACAATCCTTTGTCCTTCCTTTTTGTCTCCTTATAGGTCCCAATAAGAGTCCCTGAAGACAAAAGGCACATCGCATACCCAACATCGATTACATTTATCTTCCTTCGTACACAAAGCGTCATATGTTTCCACATTCAAAAAACAAAGAAACTCATGAGTCATCATGGGAAGAAAATGATATTTAGATTCAGACTGATCTATATGCAAATGTGGAACTAATTTCACATTACATGTCCATCCGTAAAACTGGGAATAAAGTATATGACCTCTTTGGATCTGTTTTTTTCATCGGAGTAATAGCAATACTTACCTTGCAGGTTTGTTCTGAGAATTCAATGAAATGACACACGTGCAGTGGGGCTGCAAATGTACTCATGTTAGAATCAAATGCGGGAAAACCAGGGGCCTTTTAGAGTTCTGTATCTAGACTAGTCTTTGTAAACTTGCACCCCCATTGATAGTACAGGCAGTCGTGTGATCTTGGTTTGATCTAGTAATTGACATGTCATTTAGTTAACAGAATGTTTTAGATGCTTTTCAGACTTTCAGATTCTCTCTCCTACCCCTGAACTTCCCTGGAATGACACCAAGGTGTATGAGGGGTTTATCTGTCCTTGTGATAGTGGAGAGAAAAAATTTCAGATTAAGTGGAGTTCTCAGATGCCCTCTATGCCCAGCTGTGGACAGGCCGGTCGACCTCTCCTTGTCTGAAGACTGCTGAGCTCTGCCTAGCTCTGCCTATCCTTTTGGAGTGAAGTTTTGGCTTCCTGAAATCCAAGGTTTCAGACATTTGTGTGTATTCAAGTCCACCCTCACTTTATCCTATCCACTCTGACCCCAGGCCTCTGACAGGTTGCCTACTCCTTTCTCGACATTTTCACATCCCTTCTGGAGCATTTGGGAAATCTTAAATCCCTGTCATAACAACTGCAGACAATGGAGAGCCAGAGCTTCACTGTGGACTCATCACCTGAACCCATTCTACAGTCTTCCCACAGAATTGCTCTGGAGCCACAATGGATCTGGCACCTGACTGAAGGCACAAGTTGTTCTAGGTGCCCGCAGATTCTGCCTTGGGAAATAATCTATTCCTCTGATATTTGTGTATTGCTCCGTACTTACTTCTATGTTCCTAAAAGACATTTTTGCATTTGATGTATGATTCTTATGTGGGGCAATGGGAATAAGAACCTTTTTGTTCTACTTTTTTTTTTCTACCTCCATTATCTGACAGGATGGGGAAGGGTAAGCTTTTCTGTTCCTGTCTGAATGCAACTGTCCTATATCATTTTGTCCTCATTTCTTTAAGATTTCAGTCTCAAAGTTCAGCCCAAATGATGAAATTGGCTGTATCTTAGTTTATTCCAGCTACTACAGCAAAATATCATAGAATGGGTAGCTTATAAAAAACAAAAATTTATTCCTCACCGTTCTGAAGTCTGAGAAGTCCAAGATGAAGGCGCCAGCAAATTCCATGTCTGCTGAGGGCCTGCTTTCTGGTTCATAGTTGGTGCCTTCTCACTGTGTCCTCACACGGCAGAAGAGGTGAGGGCTTTCTCTTGAGTGACTTATAAGGGCACTAATCCCATTCACGTGGATCTGCACCCATGACCTAATCAGCTCCCTAAGTCTTCACCTTCCAATACCATCACCTTAGGAATTAAAATTTCAACATAAAAAATTCTTCGGAGGCAGAAACAGTCAGATCCTAGCAGGGTGCAAGGAAAGAAATCAGTCCAACCGTAAGAAAACTTAGTGAGAAAATACCTCTAAAACTTTATCCCTGTTACAGATGAAAAACACTTGGTGCAGAGCCTGGAATCTTCTACGAACTTAGATAGGTGAATAACACTGTACTACATGGTGATATATGTGAAATATTGAAGTGTTACACTTAGAACTGACAAATTCAAAACATTTTATAAGACAAGCATTGGGCTCATTCTATCCATTCCACAGTCTATAGGCTGAACTCTGCTAAACCTATCTGATTAAATAAAGACATCCGTAAGTCTTAATGATGGTCACACTACAAAGCTCTTTGAGTAACTAATCCCAGTGTTAGCCAGCAATGTGTCTTAGGGAAGTTCTTCACATTGACCTGGAATCCAAATACCTAATGAAAAAGAGCAAGTGTCAAACTCGGAGTATGTGTCTTTCTCTTCCTGTTTATTTGTAATGGCTTTTAGTGATTAGGAAAACAACAAAAACTATAAATGCAGCTTGTCAACCACAACAATGTACCTTTTCAACTTTTGGCTGATCAAGACATGAAAACACTATAATTTCACTACTTTTTATATAAATATAACTGCATATTTTCACAGCTTTGCTTTAAGACTTAAGCTCCTCCAGCTGATCATAAATTGCCAGAAAATGTCTGCCCAGTCTATCACAGTGTCTTAATTAAGCAAAGGCATAGAAATTATATGGGGGCCTTGGCCCACGGGACTCACCAGGTATAATGAATTCTGAAGAAGCAATAGTTACAGATTTCCCAGGCCATGCTAATAATAAATACCAGTTAAAGGACAACAGAAATAAAGAAGTTTTTTCTCTTTCTACCAATATCTTCCTTTTTAAAAAGATAGCAACTATTAGATCTTTAAGCCTCAATTTTGATGCCATTTCTTTCCAGAGAATTTCTTGGTTTCTCCTTTCCACACTCCATTATAGGCTGTGCTAAGGGACCCTCCTCTGCACTCCTATTGGTAAACAACATTATTATGGCAGTATTCACATTTGCTATTATTGTCTTGCTACATATTTGTCTCGCCCAGTAAGTCTGTGGCCTTGCCTTGCAGTTGTTTTATTCATCAAAATATCACTAGAAGTATAGAAAATATGTGGTCCCTAGTTATTTCTCAAAAAAAGATCAAACAAAACATATAAAAATTACCTTTTTAAGCTCCCAGAGCACTTTAGTAACCATAGATGCAGGGAAGTTACTTATTTTTTGTTTTTATTTTTGGCTATGAACGAGCCTTCAATGAGTAAACCTTCAGTTAGTTCACTACCTGTTTCTGCCAAGCTGGGAACTAAAACATTTGCATTGTATTTTCTGTGGATGCTTGTGTTTCCAATAATTCACTCCTCAGAGGGCTTTCCCAGGGGGCTGGGGGCGGAGAGGGGCCCACTGATAAACAGCAGATGTCCAGCAGGCCTGAGGCATGTCTGACACATGGAAGATGACGGAGATGGGAAAAAAGGAGCAGCAGCTCCTGGGATGACATATTTAAGAGCCCGAGGAGGTGCGTTGCTTTAAAATTACCGATCATAAGAAATAGCTCCTGCAAATGGTGTGGGGTATGCGCCCTTCTGTCCATGCCAATTCAGTTGGTAAACACACAGAAACAGAATTCTCATGGAGTAAATAGAAACGTCAAGAGTAAAAGGAATGGGGCAGTTGGAATTCCTGTGCAATTTGAAACTCTCACTTGAAAATGAGAGAGACACAAGGAGCCAGGAATGAACAAACTAGGGGATCAAGCAGGAATAATATATGGTTCAATACTTGTCCAAAGTAAGAGATGAAATATTCATTACCTTAGAAAAAGTAAAGTGCTCACCTTTCTGAGGTCATGGCCTTTCAAGAAGAGATATTTTAGTTTCAATAAATGAGCTCTTTCCATATGAGGCTGAGGGTTTGGCTTTCTTAATCCTGCTTAAAAAATAAAAAAATAAATAAATAAGAGACAGAGAGGCAGAGAAATAAAATGCACCCACTGATGTTCAAAGAGGAAGAGCAAAAGCCTGAACTTGCCATATCAATGACTATAGAGTTATTCACTGCGATAAGATACACAGGATTTGCATCCCAAGAGAGGGCACTGATCCTGTTTGAGAAAGATCATTTGGTTAAGAATTGTTTAATTTCCTTCCTTTTAGAATTTGAAACAACAGAATCTATTAAGCAAAAAGTGGTAAGGGAGCACAAGATGCAGGAGACTTTCTTTGTCCCGAAGTACCTTACAGACTTGTTGAGAAGATTGTATGAACAGGTGAAAGTCACCAAACAATAGCATATGTTCTTGGCATAGAGTGAGCAATGGTTAATATCTATATAGATTGCTGCTTAGCTAATGAAGTCTGTGGTGTATTTACTAGCCTTAAGTACGTAATGTTGACTAAACTGTGCTCTGCCCAGAGAGACAATGAGGGCTTGTCTTCCAGCTGACCCAACCTTGGGCCTTTACAATGAGTCTGAGCTCCCTGTCCTCAGGAGCCACTGCCCTTTGGTCTTGTGAAAACTTTCAGACCACAACCCTTCTGCCCTAACCTTCTCACTTAATTGCTGCAATTCTAGTTTATTTGCCAAAGGAAACTAATCTGTGTGATTATGAAAGTAACAAGTAATATGAAGCAATATAAACAAGTGGGATAAAATGTGATGATTTTGTATTTAGATGAGAAGTTGATCAGTTTGAATTACAGAGAGAAGGTAGTGCCCTCGGAGTCTGAAGTATAAATTGATGATCTAAGTGTGCACCCTTGAGCAACTCACCAATTCACAAAACCCGAGTTTCCTCATGTTAGCAGAGAAGGGATCCCAACTGTAGCACAGGCTTTGTTGGGCCAGTGGGGTGAGCCCAGCTGGAGTGAACAGCCTTAAGTCATTTTGCATGAACTTTGCTTGTTTGAATAGAAATGCTGGTAGGTCCTTTACTGGTGGTGAGAGAGGACAATAACAAGTAGAATGTAGGTGATAGTCAATCAATTATTTCAACTCATTGGTGACGGTCATTTGGGAAATGCAGGTTACATACAACTGGGAGGTAATGTAAATTTCCTCATAAGGTTGTTATGAGGATTAACCAGCAACCACAGTATCCAACAGAGGCTAACGATTTTGTCTGTCAATTATTTCAACTCATTGGTGACGGTCATTTGGGAAATGCAGGTTACATACAACTGGGAGGTAACGTAAATTTCCTCATAAGGTTGTTATGAGGATTAACCAGCAACCACAGTATCCAACAGAGGCTAACGATTTTGTCTGTACATTATGCGAATCTTCTATTTTGCAACTAAAATTATTAAGGAAAAACTTCTATTGATAGTAAAAATACAAGGCTTAGAGTGAAGCGAAGTAATTTGGAGTTTGTATTCTTAACTCCATGATGGTGACTGCAAACACTACATTCCTCTAGAGGTCACCCTAGCTGCCAGCTTCCAGTACCTTGAGGCATAGACTCCATCTTATTTATCTATATGTATGCTGCAGCATCTAATAATGCAGCTTATTGCACTGAGAGGCTCACTATGGATATGCCAAATGAAAAGTGAATAAAATTATAATTGGAAGTACATACCAGAAAGGAGCAGCAGTACTGTGTTCACTGAAATCTTATTTAGTAACCCACAGTTTGGAAATGCTATGCTCATGGGGTGTAACGTTAATTAACGAACAACCATGTGCTGACTTCCGGAACGGCAGAAGACAATTATACCTCTGCTGGTGCAGCAGCACTTTTATCCACATGTGAGCTCTGCATAAAGCCTTGGAAATTTCCATTATAATAAAAACAACCTCGGAGGATCACTGGAGACAGGAGAATCTGTTCTTTATCCCCAACAGTATGGTTATGTCCTAAAATGAGGTTTTGCCAGCCTGATGCAAAATCTTTGTTGCAAGTCTTGTTTTACATTTACAGGCCACCTCCCAGTGCTCTGTAAAAGAGATCAGACAGAGGTTATGGATATTAAACTCCCACCAAGCCTCCTTTCATGCTGATCTGAGCACAATTTGATTTTAGTCTTAGGTCAGAGGAAAATGGGTAATTGGGGCAAATTGGTATTGATTCAGGGACTTTGTTATATGATTTAGATTCTGAACTCAGGTGAACTTGACCTCGCCCACAGATTCCCCATCTCTTCCAGATCTCTCCTATCACTCGCGTTGTCTCACCCATTACTAATGGTTCTGGGCACTCAGGAGCCCAGTCTGGGATCCCTTAGTCATTATGTACTTCTTGATAAATCCACTTACGCTTTTCCCCTTAAATATCTCCCTGAAGATCGCAGTTTTCAGCAGTCTCTGAAATCCTCTGCAACTCTGAAAGAAAGGATCCTTACTCAATAATT
>NW_012114566.1:357469-363800 GCF_000951035.1 Colobus angolensis palliatus
AACAAGGAGTTAGGACTGCAGTGAGCAGAGATGGCTGGGTGCGGAACAGAGACTATGGGAAGGATAAACTCCTGGGGATCAAGTATTAAGAATGAAGGGCACAGGACTAGAGTAAATGTCCTGAAACCACCACTGAAGATAATAAGTGACAAGTGCATTATGATCCTTTTTAGTTTTCTATGGCTGCTGTAATAAATTACTACAAACTTAGGAGCTTAAAACAACCTAACTTTATAATCTTATAGTTCTAGGATCAGAAGTCTAAAATGCATCTCACTAGGCTCACATCAAGGTGTTGGCAGGGCTGCATTTCTTTCTGGAGGCTCTAGAAGAGAATTGATTTTCTGTTTTTTTTTTTTTTTCTATCTTCTAGAGGCTGCCCACATCTTTCAGCATGGCTCTTTCATCAAGTTTTTCTCATGATGCCATCTTTCTGGTTTTACCCCTTCTGAATCCCTCTTCTACTCATTTTTTTCTGTTATATTTTTAAGAGATATCCTTAATTTTACCTCCTAACCCTTTTACTGAATCTATCTTGGTTATTGTATTTTAAATTTTAAATTTTCTTTTTCATAGAACTCTTGTCCTCTTGTCCTCTAGATATAAACCTTTTCTTATCAATTTGAGATTGCTCTTGGTAGTATTATTTTGGATTTCGATCTTTATTTCTTGGACTGCCTCTGTTTCCTCCATGCTCTGCATACTTAACTTCAGGCTTCTTGGACATCCTCTTTTACCTTGTATCCAGAACGTGGATAGGTAGTTGGGAGCTAAACCCAAGATGGAGGCGTTCTCTCTAGAGAAATGGAGGAGCCCCAAAAGCTATGTCTACATGTTGTCAATGAATGGATCCTCAATAAAAGAGCCAAGCCCTTTGTTATCTTTCATGATGAAACTCACATTTTAGGTTTCTGAGCTCTAATACCACCTATGTTTTCTGAGCCCTAAGAAACTGATTAAAAGCTCAGGGTTCATGAATGTTACAAGCATGCAAACTCTTACAGAAATGCTGCATTCACCTCCTACCCCTCATAAAATTGTATGTTCTCAAGGTCTGTCAAATGCTTATTCAATTTCTCCCTAGAATTGTCATCCTGGAGGGTGGGATAAGGGCATTGTCTATTCTAGTAGCCATCAACCAAAAAAATATCTGGAATACAGATTTGAAAGGCACAGTGTTTGTTCCTGAGAAGGCTAAAGTGCAGTGATACTGATATACATTTAAGTAGATGTTGTACATGCTATGATTCAAATGTTTGTGTCACCCCAAAATTCACATGTTGAAACCCTAGTGCCAAGGTGATATTATTAGGAGGTAGAGGCCTTTAAGAGCTGATTAGATCACATGGGAGAAACCTCATGAATGAGATTAGTGTTTTTATAAAAGAGACTTCCCTTGCCCCTTCCACAATGAGAATACATATTTAAAAGGCTCCGTCTATGAAAAAGCAAACTGCCACTGGACATGGAACCTGCCAATGTCTTATCTTGGACTTCCTAGCCTTTAGAACTATAAGAAATACATTTCTATTGTTTATAAGATACCTAGTTTATAGTATTTTATTACAGGGACCCAAACAGACTAAGACAGTACATGTTGTTTAGATAGGAGTATAATGAGGATTTAGTAAGAATATAGTAAGGTGAAAACAAAATGCAATCAGTTGTGGAACAGAGGGGAGAAATGTTGCCTCTGCTTGGAGAGAGTGTTGGAAGCCTTTACAGCAGGGGTAACCTTTGAACTAGGGATTTCTGAAATAAATGTGTACAAAGTAGAATTTCCAGGCCGCAGAATGCATTAAGAAAAGCATCAAGAAGTTGTAAAATAGCTTGTTCTTGGCAAATGATATAAAGTTATAGGTGAGGGAATGTTGGTCGGGAGAGGGAGTTACGTTCTCAGAATCAAAATCAGTAGCAGCTATGTGTACTCATCCCACAATGTTGCTTCAGAAAAATACAATTGTAAACTTATTCCTTGAAATATTGCAGGCTGCTCATTTTTCCTGGCTTTCTCACTGTGACTGTCTCTCCACCTATCACTTCCTCTTTCCTTAGCTACTGTGCTTGCCATGTCTTCTATCACTCAGTAACTCAGGAGAGAGATATGGGCTTAAATTACCAATCTCTAACAGGATGGGAGACATGAGGCTGGTTGAATCAAAAAAAAAAAAAAAAAAGGAGTAATTCAACATATATGATGGGATTTGAAGATTTTAGTTCATGTCAGAATTCTTTCTGGATTCCAGCTTTGGCTGCAAATTTCATAAGAAATCATTAAAGTATAGGTATTTTTTAGTTAAAGGATCTAGATGGACAAGACGTATTATGGTCTTTAACCCCTGTGCTCCAGAGACTTAGATCCCTGGTGTTCCAGGCCAGTGTTCTTTTTATCCTGTTTTATCCCTGCTTAGGTCTGCAAAATCAAGAATAAACAGGGTTTCTCTCTTCAGTGGAAACAGGGTCACAAGCCACCAGGTGGCGGTGGTCGTTAAAAGTGGATACAAGTTACAGGACAAGAATATTCTGTACTCCTTCCTCTTTTCATTCTGTCTATATTGGAAAAGTTTCTAAAATTTCATTGAGTGTCTCCAGCTGGATCCTACTTTTCTATGGGCAAGGCCATTCTTTCAGTTTCTCAAGTTCATGTATTTTTTACCTTTCTAATTACTTATTTTTTAATCCAATTACTCTGCTTCTTACTAACACATTGTTTTTCATCACATGAATTTTCTGAAATACTTGCAATGGCTTCTCAGCAACTACTTTGTTCTTGTGAAGTTGCTGTGAAGTTGTTAACAATTACTTTGTAGTTAAGTAGTTTTCAAGCTCTTCAGGCTAATAACCAAAACTCATACAACCTAGACCAATCCACCTTTACATAAAATAAGCATAGAATCACATAGTGTTGTACATTGAAAGTACTTAATAAAATTCATAGAAATTATAAATGTACAAATTAGTAAAATAATCACTACACATAAAAATATATAAATATTATTCAAATCTACCAAAATATGTATTTAAAATACCAATCATTGAAACGGCATATAACTGATATTTGTATATAATTATAAATATACACAGGTATACAAATGAAAATATAAGGGTTTTGGCCCTTACATCTTTTGTCACTAGTAAGTCATTTAAAGCTGTCAACTGAAAAGTGAAATAACAGGCACTAAAACTTAGAGAAATTAGGGTTAGGTTTATTTTGAGCCAGGTTTGAAGTGTTAAGCCTGGAAACACAGACTCTGCAGACTGAGAATGAGTCTCCAACGTAGGTTCCATGAGGCACAGTATAAAATTTCCTAATAGAAGGATGCAGGTAGTATAGAAGGTGGGAGAAGCAGGGCCAAGAAGCAGCAGTTACATTCCTATGATTCTGACTGGTGCTCAGTGACACTGGAGGAAGAGAGAGACCCTCTCATATTGTTTTATATTGTTTTATACTCAGAAAAGGAAAGAGAAGCGGAACTAAAGGCAGGTAGCCCGGTGCCTAGGAACCAGACCCGAAACCAAGGAACCAGACCTGAAACCAGGCCTGGGCCTGCCTGACCTAAGCCTGGTAGTTAAAATTCGACCCCTGACCTAGCAACTGATGTTATCTATAGATTCCAGACATTGTATGGAAGGACATTGTGAAACCTCCCGCTCTCTTCTGTCTCACTCTGACCACCGTTGTCTACAGTCCCTGTCACGTACCGCCTGGCTTGCTCAATCGATCACCACCCTCTCACGCGGACCCCCTTAGAGTTGTGAGCCCTTAAAAGGGGCAGAAGTTGAGCGCCTGACGAGCTCGAATTTTCAGATGCTAGCCTGCTGATGCTCCCAGCTGATTAAAGCTACTCCCTTTACTATCTCGGTGTCTGAGAGGTTTTGTCCGTGGCTCGTCCTGCTACAACACTATCCATAGGTGATATATATATATGAGGTGTACATGCAGTTGAGCAAGTAGGGACTAAGGTTAGTCATCTGAGGATCTGGTACAGGGTGAATGATTCCATTTTCTCTTTGTTCTACCTCCGATACACATGTTTATAACCTGTACCTGTCAGTGAAATACTTAACAAAATCCAGTTACACAGGTAAGAGGTCAAATTTACTTTATAGGCCCTAGGATTTATTACCCATGTGCCTGACTGCAACCATTGCAGCCACTGTCAAAATTTTCTTTTCTTTTCTTTTCTTTTTTCTGACAAAGCCTATAGGCCCTTGAGGTTTAAAGATTACACGTTATAAAATTTCAGCAGGGTACAGTGGCTCATGCCTGTAATCCCATAGCTTTGGGAGGCTGAGGTGGAAGGATAGTGGGAGGCGAGGAGTTCAAGACTAGCCTGGGCAACATTGAAAGATCCTGTGTCTTAGAAAACAAAACAAAGCAAAATAAAACATCAGTATCATATCAGAATTTAACCACAGAGCTGTGATATAAGTCAATGCATCCTCCTGTGAAAAGAGCTAACTGTTTTTACATAGAATAAACTAGCTTAATTCATTCACATCCAGGAAACAAGCTCACCAACTGATTTAAGATTTTATGCTGACTGTAATAGTTATAATAGTTTCATCTTGTATGTATCGAATAATTTATAAAGGCATAAGGTGATACTTATTAGATCATTTGAGCCTCACAGGTGTCATATGAGGTTGACAGAAGAGTATTATTCATGTTCTGTTTTACAGAGAGAAGAATTTAAGTTCAGCAGAAGTAAGGTATTTGTCCAAGATGACATGGCTAAATGGCAGAAATCAGACCCAGTCTCCAGGACCCAGGTAACAAAGAGAAGCAGGACCAGCTCTGGCTGCTGAGGAGATAGCAGGCAGCTGCTTAGACTCTTTACTACTACATCTTCCATGGGAACCTGGAGGACTTGGGTCTGGAAGGCTCTGTGTTGGTATCCAGAGAAAGTCTAGAAAAATTCAAGAAAGATAAAAACTTCTTTCCTGTCACCCACATGTAGTTTCCAGACTTTTTTTCTGGTGTAGCAGAAATTCTTTTTCATAAGAAAACTAAGTTGATCTGCTCTGGTTGAAGGAGAACCCAGGGAGCTGCTGGCTTGGTTAACTCTACCCTCTCCACAAGGCTCCTGAGAGACCTGCAGAATGGAAAGGTCCCAAGAAATACGGTCAGAAAAAAATTGTTTAAAAATACTTGTGGTATTCAGGACCCCCCTTTATAAGCAATAGAAACAGACGTTAGCCCACCTAGGCAGAGAAGGCATTTATTTGAATCCTCTGAATGATTTTGTTTTACTCTCAGCATCACAGGGTGACCTGGAGAAGTGGACCTGGTAGCTGCTTGCCGAACAGAAGCCTGAAACAGCACCTGGAATAGGTGTGGTGAGGAGATCTCTGCTTCACGTCTTGTTCTCTATTGGGCTTTGGTGCTTTGAGCCCATTCATATCTCTCCCCTGAGTTACTGAGTAATAGAAGACATGGTAAGCACAGTAGCTAAGAAAAGAGGAACTAGTAGGTAGGCAGAGTCACTATGAGAAAGATAGGAAAAATGAGCAGCCTGAAATATTTCAAGGAATAACTTTAAAAATTGTATTTTTCTGAAGCAACATAGTGACACAGATACCCAGTGGCTATTGACTTTGATTCTGAGAATGAATGTTTCCTCTCACCGTCAACATTCCGTTATCTATAACTTCTTATCATTTCCCAAGAGCAACAGGCCATTTTTTTTTTTTTTTTTTTGACAGAGTATTGCTCTGTTGCCAGGGCTGTAGTGCAGTGGAGCGATCTCGGCTTGCTGCAACCTCCACCTCCTGGGTTCAAGCGATTCTCCTGCCTCCGCCTCACAAGTAGCTGGGATTACAGGTGCATGCCACTACACCTGGCTAATTTTTGTATTTCCAGTAGAGATGCGGTTTCACCATATTGGCCAGGCTGGTCTTCAACTCCTGACCACAAGTGATCCACCTGCCTCGGCCTCCCAAACTGTTGAGATTACAGGCATGAGCCACTGCACCCGGCCTAAAATTTCTTGATGTCTTTATTTTTTAAATGTTTTTAAAATTTCAATAGCTTTTGGGATACAAGAGGGCTTTGGTTACATGGATGAATTGTATAGTGGTGAAGTTTGAGATTGTAGTGTGCCTACAGCCTGAGTAGTGTGCACTCTACGCAGTATGTAGTTTTTTAATCTCTCGCTCCCCCCACCGACCCTCCTACTTTTGAGTCTCCAATGTCCATGATACTACTGCATGCCTTTGTGTACCTATAGCTCAGCTCCCACTTATAAGTGAGAACATGTAGTATTTGGTTTTCCATTCCTGAGTTACTTCACTTAGGATAATGACCTCCAGCTCCATCCACGTTGCTGCA
>NW_012114566.1:369350-384886 GCF_000951035.1 Colobus angolensis palliatus
AGCTGTTCCTATTTGGCCATCTTGCTCCGCCCCCTACCACATTTTCTTTATCCAATCATTGGGAGATAGGCACCTAGGTTGGTTCCATAACTTTGCAATTGTGAATTGTGCTTAAAAAACGTATGTGTGCAGGTGTCTTTTTGCTGTAATGACTTCTTTTCCTTTGAGTAGATGCCCAGTAGTGGGATTGCTGGATCACACGGTTTGCCTACTTTTAGTTCTTTAAGAAATCTCCGCACTGTTTTCCATAGAGGTTGTACTAAATTACATTCCCACCAGCAGTGTATTAGCATTCTTTTTTCACCACATCCACACTAATGCCTGTGCAGGAGTAAGATGGTATCTCTTGATGCCTTTCTTAATGCCTCCTGCTGCTTGGAAATTCGACCCTGCTACCTACATATTTCTTTCAGAAACTCTTAGCTCAGAGGTTACTCATGGTGAAAAGCATAATTCATACCTCAAGTCAAACTTTCATATCCTACTCCCACGACCATTGGCGATTCACTGTTCTGGGCCATGGTCTCTTCATCTGGAAAACGCAGGCAATGTAGGTTGATGGAGTATTAAAGAAGTTAATTGAAGATGACTATAAACTATAACACAGTTTACAAATATAAGGTATGATTATTATAATATCCTCCTCTTCTTCGCTCTGCCTGAACTCACAGGGAAAATAAAAAAATAATAAAATAAAAAAATAAAAATAAAAGAGTGAAAGCATGCCCCTCTCCCACACACACACACTTTCCCTATGATCCTTTTTCATCAGCACATTCTCCTGACTTTCGGAACATTCCTTCTCAGGTGTGAATTCTTTAATCACCATGATTAATCTGAGGCCTTGGCTCTCAAAGTTGGTGTTTTTCTGTTTGTGTGGGTTTTTTTTTGTTTTTTTTTTTTGGTGTGTGTGCAAAGGAAGAGAAGGCAGGAAATCCTAGAAAAATTTAAGGAAGTGAGAAACTGAGGTGAGGTGGGAAGAAGGAATTAGGGAGGTGGAGGGGACAGGTTAAACGTCAAGCCTACTGATGAGCCTGTCTAACCTAAAGCAAAACTGACACACTTTTTCAAAATTTCCAAGTTGACAATGTTAATTTGTTTATTTTTTAAAATTTACATACAGTAAAATCCATTCTTTTTGGTCTACAGTTCTAGGAGTTTTGACAAATGCCACTGAGATGAGAAGTCTCCCGATTGAAGGTCTTTTCTCGATCCAAGGGTTCGTGGTCTCACCGGCTTCAAGGAATGAGCCGACTGCAGCAGCGAATGTTACAGCTCCATGAGAGAAACGCGCGGAGCCAAAGAGT
The DNA here is from genome assembly GCF_000951035.1 of Colobus angolensis palliatus. Lineage (NCBI taxonomy): Eukaryota > Metazoa > Chordata > Mammalia > Primates > Cercopithecidae > Colobus > Colobus angolensis. The sequence continues at coordinate 370,658 of NW_012114566.1, forward strand.
GTGCAGGGCGGCAAGATTTATCAAAGTGAAAACGAAGGTAAAATGAAAGCCAAAGCAAAGTTTCCATATGTGCCCTGGAAGGCTAGCCCTTTCTGGGTTGGGTGTCTTATGTTTATATCCCCTTAGGACCCCTCCTTTTTTCATTTTTCTGTCCTATAGAATTAGCTTATTTTCTATCCACTTGTGGATTGGTGGGCCTGATTGGTTAAAAACATCAGGCTGCAGCCCAGAGCTTAAACTACCTATATGATTGGTTGAAGTTTCAATTCCCTAGCTTGCAGCTGGGACTCATTTTGGCTTAGGGGAAAGTCTTCGATTTGTTGAAGTTTCAATCCCTTAGCTGGCAGCTATGACTCATTTTGGCTTAGAGGAAAGTCCCCTTAGGCAGGTCCCTATTGACCCAGGAAGTCCAGCCAACTTAGCCAATTAGTCCCTCATCACCATCATGTTCAGAATGCAGAATGGTGCCATCTCTCCACACAGACTCCCTCTTGCTGTCCTTTTGTAGCTCACCCTCCCACAGCCTTTAACCCCGGAAAGCCACTGATCTGCTCTGGTTCTCTCTCGGAATTTAAAAATTGGAAACGAAAATGTTTTATCTGAGCAGCAGATGTGATTTGCCTCTTACCTCAGTATTGCTTGTGGTCTGGATTTTTGTTGTACTATACTTATAGTAATAAAATTTAGAGAAGAGCTATTGTCTTCAGAGCATTCCTATCATTATTTTGTCAAATGCTGTCCTGTCTGGGTGCTAAAGGAAGGTCCTGAGGGCAGGGAGGATATATTGTGTTTGCAAAAATGAACAAGATCTCATAGAAAGGTCATTTTCAGCACAGAATTGCAACCCTGGTCTAAAATTAAAATTGCTTCTCCATGAGAAACAGCCTTTATTAAAATAAGAACAAATTCTTTCAGTAGAATCCCAGGTTTGATATAATTTTTAATTAAATTTCTCAAATACTGGAGCTCATTTATTCTTCCCTCTGTCTGCCACCTAGCAGCAAGGTACAACACCCTGTATTCATGGAGATTTTGCTTTGAATTCTAATTCCAAGTTGAATTTTCATACCTGATTTTGGCTCATTTGATATTTACCGAAATTATTTTCTTGAATATCATCAATATCTACTTTCGGCTCACATTTTCACTATGGAAGTCTCCCTGGATATGGCTATTAAGAAGTTTGAGCTGTATCGCCTTTCAATACCGGATTGCAGTTAGTATTTTAAAACAAATTAAATGAAATGAATTCCCCAAACAAATTAAATTCCAATATGCATTAATTTCCTATCCTGACTAGAGATAAAATGGTGATAAAAATGAAACTTAGAAAAATGATTCTAGCAGCAATATTATGAAAAACATGAGCTTTTCACTGTTTATCTGACTAGTAAAAGACCAAATATGTACTGTGAAAAGTTTTAATCAACTTTGACATTTTGTTCCTGGTCCAAATTCAGGGTAGGGCAGCTATTTCTTGAGGGTCAATAAGAAAATGCAGATGAATTGGGGAGAAAATAAAAAGAGTTTTTATTTCCGTAACCAGTTACAGGGAGAAGGCCTGGATCACCAGAACAACTCAAAATGACAAAGTTTTCCAAAGCTTATATACCTTCTAAGCTGTATGTCTACATGTAAGTGTGCATTCATCTAATGATGTAAGTGATTACCTTCTTTTAATCTGTACCTAAGACCTGAGTCCTGAAGACCTTTCTCTGGAGTCTCGGTAAATTTACTTTATGTAAATGGGTCCAGGTACTGGTGTGATTACCCTTATCTTGTCTCCTGCTAAATCATGTAGGTTCCTGGAGTTCCCACAGACCTCCAATAAACTTGTTTGTGGAGGCCTGGGGAGTTGCTTCAGACCCACAATAAAACTTGTTTAATCCTGAATAGGTTCTGTTAACAGTTCCTTTGTTATTTTGTGTCGTTTTAAGGCCCAGGAAAGGCCTAAGCAAAACTCATGGTGGGTGTTTGTTACATTCCAGCAGTTATGTAAGGGTACCGGCTTTTAATATTTAACTTAACCACTCAGCCAGTACTGAAACAGTTGCTATGGAGGCCTACGTTAGTGAGACCTGGCCTGCCAACATTTCAACTAATTTCATTAGGCACCATAACTAGAAACACAGTATAAAACAGAGCATACATTTGTGAGAGACAAAAATCACTGTACTTTAAACAATTGTCTTTTCTTCCTTTTTTTTTTTTTGTTTTTTTTTTTGTTTTAGCAGTATGGAGTTTTGGAGACAAGATAATCCACAAATCAATTCAGAATTATCGAAAAGCAAATTTTCAAAAATTATTGAGTTAATCTCCATAAACTTTCACCATCTCTGACCCAATCTGCCTTTCACTACTGCTAGAACTGCACCAGTGGAAGTATTAATTTGGAGTAGTAGAGCAGAAAGGCTTTAAATACACTTTTGAGAACATTACGCCTCTGTTTTTAACCATAAATTTGTGTTTATTAACTGCAAATTTCACTTGATGGCACAAAATGTGTGCCAAATTGATAACTCTGAAATGTATTTTGCCAGAGATGATCTTTGAGCTACTTGAAGAGACTGACACCCCATGCATCCTGGTAGAAGAGCTACTTCTTCTATAGGCATTGACTACATTTAAAAATAACTGCTTTGGGAGGCCAATGAAGCAGGATTGCTTGAGGCCAGGAGTTCAAGACCAGACTGGGCAATACAGTAAGACTTCCCAACTCTACAAAAAACAAAAATAGCCAGGCATAGTGGCTTGTGCTTGTAGTCCTAGCTACTTAGGAGGCTTAGGCAAGCGGATTGCTTGAGCCCAGGAGTTCAAGGCTGCAGTGTGATGACTGTGCCACTGTACTCCAGCCTGGAGACCCTGTCTCTAAAGACAGCAACATTAACAACAACAGCTCTTAGAGTCTTATGTAGGAAATAATAAAATAAACATTGAATACATATGCCTTTTGTTTTTAGCCATATTGATAAACAGACTTTAATTATTTTCTACTGCCTGAGAACATGTGGGTAATTACTTTGATCCCCTTATGTTTTCCAAATTGTTAGTGCATCACAATCGTATAATCTATGCTTAGAAATGCAAAGTAGCTTTGAATTTGTATTAGGGAAGGAGGAGCACCAAAGAGTCAGAGAATGAGATACATGGAGTGCCAAATGTCTTACAAATGACATCCGTAATTCCAGCCTGAAATATGAGCCATGTCTCTGATTAACAGATGTAAACTCAAGTAATCTTAGAATTTTAGAACTGGAAGTGAATGATGGCATCTAGTTCCCTACAATTGAAGAAATTCAAGGCAACTGAATTAAGTGCTTGCTCAAAGTCACACAGGGAGTTAGTAAGCAGAGTAACATGGAGAAACAGGAGTGGGAGTCACCCATTAATCTATCTCCTGATCCCCTGGGAGCACAGGAGGAGAAAGGGACAGACAGTTCTGAAATTCTCAGATCTGGAAGGGAATCCCATCATCATGGGACTCCTAATGACCTCCCATTATCGGGTGCCCACTGATGAGTTTCCCAAAACCCTGATAGATTCTCAAGAAATAGTTTTCAGTCAAATACACTCATCAAACAAAGGCAGTCTTCTTAAAGAGTTCATGAGTACTAGTCCTCATTGACCTGTAGCTATCATAATAGCCACCTTTTGTTTTCACTATTTTATCTGGCATTCAGTGAGTACTTAATACATTCTTGGTATTTTGCTTTATGCTTTTTTTTTTCCTTTTTTTTTCCACTCCCACAACAAATTAATTTACTATAGCAGGCACTTGTTCTGGTTATTGCCTGTTTGACGCTAGATGCCATTCTGGTCCTTTCCATCCTCTACTAAGTACTTCAAAAAGTTGAATCCTGCGAGTTATATCACCCATGCTTCTTTGCCAATTGGTTTTTGGCTAGTTTTAGGAAAGTGGAAAAATTGGTAGAGATGAGGGGTCAGGAAGAGGAGACACTGGGTACTTCTGCCCATGTCCTGGTGTTTCAGGCAGCATCCTCAAGAGTGCTTGTGTCCCCTCCATTGTTCTACCTCCCACCAGGCAGCTTGAGCTCCAGATAACACCTGCTCCTACAGATGGTACAGGTGGCAAGGGCATGCTGTCCTGAGGGCTTGCTCACCTTCCTTGTTTGCTTTTCAGTTCCAACACCTTTATCATGAACTACCCGTATTAAAAATTATCTCTGGAACACTGGACAGAGATTTTGTCATTTGTATTGAAACCTGACTAATACAGCATTACTGTCTTCATCCCATAAATGAAGGAACTGAAAGTTAAAGAAGTCAACCTCACACCAGAGAGTTTATTATATTCCAGGCATTAGGTTGAAAACTTGATACACATTATTTCTTTTAATCTTCACAAATTTTTATGAGGTAGGAATTATTATCTCTATTTCAAAGGTAAGAAAATAAAGCTCAGGGAACATAAATAACCTGCCCAATGCCATACTAGTAACTAGTAGATGTAGGAACAATGATATCTCTGTCTCTAGATCATAGCAAGTGTACAACCAATTAATTAAGAGATGCTGGAAGATGGCACCACCCCTTCTGGTGGTTCCCATATACAGTCATTAGCCACATGCTTCAGGAAGTTCATGCTAGAGACCGGAGAAAGGTAGCCTGTATGGCATTACCACAACTCAGCCATTTTAAAAGAAGGTTCAAGTTCTCCAAAGCAGCATTGCAAATAATCACAGGGCTAAAAACAATAGTGCACTACTAATTGTTTAAATTTTTTTTTTAAAAGACCTGATTCATAGAGTTTTCCAGTCTTCATGGTGTAAATGTAACTGGGCGGCTTAACTTCAAAATGCATTTTAAACTTTTTTTTCCTTTCTCTTGGGTTTTAAGATATAACCTTGCAGCAAACTGCAGAAGCCTTTTTCCTTAGTCTTAAAATATACTTCATGTCCCTTTTTTTCTCACCATATACTCCCTTCACATTTATCTAAACTGGATGCTAGTATCCAAGTATGTGCCTTCTTAGAAGTCTCAGGGGTTAATCATGAGATAGACAGACCAAGTCTGAAGACCCAGTTGCAAAATTCTAGAGATATGTCAAGGCCGCTAGTTAACAACTGGCCATTGTTGAGAACACATCTGCCAGAGATCAAGGTGGACCAGGACTCAAGATAGCCACCAGAACAAGACACACAGACACCGTACTCAGCCCAATTCTTGCCTGCCTTCCTTAGTAAGTTTTCCTTCTTTAAATTCCTGCCTTCCCACAAAAAATCAAAGTGGTTGCTTTATATGGGAATCTGGCCACTTCCACTATACTCGTATTGGTTAACAAAGTCTCTATTTCTTTCTACCAGACATTGCTCTTGTTACTTGGACTCTGCAAGCAGTGAGCATCCAGACCTGTGTTCAGTTACATAAATACTCCCACCATGGATCATTTCTAGCTACTCATGTGGTATCAACCAGCTCACAAAATTTCTGAAATTCTAACGATCAGCTCCACCATATCATTGGTTAAAGATCTAAAAGGCAGTCAGTATTTGTTGACTAAAATATAGACACTGCTACATACTCCCAGAAGGGTAAAGCAAATGTGACTGGCAATACAAAAAATGTCCTATGACATAGCAATTTCACTCACGATAATAGAAATGAGTGCATATATCCATGAAAGACAGGTGCAGAAATGTTTCTGCTAGCATTACTCCTAATAACCCAAACTGGAAAAAAGAGCGCAAATGCCCAATTAAGTAAAAGAATATGGTTTTAAAAACTATGGAATATTTATACAATGGAATGTGTGTTGACACGACCAAACTGCCGATGCACAAAATGTGGGTGTATTTCAAACATGTTATGTAGAGCTAAAGAAGGCAGACACAAAAGTCTATAGTATGCATAGTACTCTGTATGACCCTTTCATATGATGGTCAAGACAAGCAAAACGTATCTGGGAAAGTTAAAGTTCAAATGGTGTTTGTCTCAGGGTGGAGAGACTATTGTTGATTGCACACATGAGTTAATCCTCTAGGAGACTAGAAATGTAAATATTATAGAAAGGAGACTTGATCTGGGCAATGGTTATATGGATATATACATATACGAAATTTCCTCCACCTGTACCCTTGAGATTTGTATAGTTTATCATATGAAAATTATGCTTAAAACTTTTAAAAAGTAGTCTTTGGGCCCCACGGGCATATGTTCTCAGATCATGCCCAAGCAAGATGTATTAATCCGTTTTCACGCTGCTGATAAAGACATACCCAAGACTGGGAAATTTACAAAAGAAAGAGGTTTAGTTGGACTCAAGGTTCCATGTGACTGGGGAGGCCTCACAATCATGGCAGAAGGCAAAGAGGAACAAATCACATCTTACGTGGATGGCAGCAGGCAGGGAGAGAACTTGTGCAGGGCAACTCCCATTTTTAAAACCATCAGATCTAGAGAGATCCTGCCCCTATAATTCAGTCACCTCCCACTGGATTCCTCCCACGACATGTGGATAGTGGGAGTTATAATCAAAGATGAGATGTGGATGGGGACTCAGCCAAATCATACTACAAGGCATCTCAAATAAGAATGTTCTAGCCCAGGAGAATGTTCTAGTCCTGAGGTTTCATAGACTACATTTTTTGGTATATTGAGCACATACTTCTTCACCAGATGCCAGAGAAGTTTGCTTAGCACAATCCCTCTATAAAATTCCTTTTACATGAAGCTTTTCCCTTCACCAGATCCCCACCTCCACACTACTGCTACCCCTTACAGTAGTCACTGAAGTTTGCATCATCTGTAACAAGGACAGTGAGGCAAAAATCTCATTTCACAAATTGTATTATTGTAGCTTTGTTTGCTTTTTTGTTTTGATAGCTGTCTAGTTCTTGCTAATTTTCCAGGTTCTAAATACTTACTGACCTTTACCTTTGAGAGGAGATCTAGTACTTTCAAGGTGACTTAAAATTTTTTTTTGTTATTAAATGGAAAGTTATTATTAAATGGAAAGTTATTATTAAATGGAAACAGACTCTTTTTTGTTGTGCCTTATTCTTTGTTCACATCCTAAATATTTCATATAAGCTTTATAACTCTAGAATTTCACTGATTACTCTTTATGTCTTTTAACAGGATTTGTCTGTCCATCTTCTCTCTTCCTTCTCAGTTAATTACCATCCAAGTATTTCATCTGCATCACAAGATGGTTTGGTTTGTCCCTGATTGGGTATTTTGGGCCTTTCTTGTTTTAAGTTAATTAAAACAAAACTATCATAAACTCCACATTAATAAAGTGTAATTGAAACAACTAAGTCATTAATAGTAACAAGATATATGGCATTATTACCAGTTGTGTGACCTTAAGCAACTCACATTGGTAAATTTGCCTAATACCATAAGGTCAAGGGGCTTCTTACCCAGAGACCATCTTTAGGTTATCATTTATGATTTATTGACAATCTTTAGATACAATGGCTCTACTAGCTATGAATATGTATACAACTACTTTTAGTTTCACAAGTCCAGAAAAACTTACCTTTTTAAAAGATGGAAGGCATTTAACTAAAACTTTAAGAAAGCTTAAAGATCATATCACCTCTCATCTTTCCATATTTTTTTTATATAAGGAAAAAAAAGTTTAGAGCAGATTTACCTAGTAAGAGGCAAGGCTTGTATAGCATTCAATTTTCTTGCTTCTTATTTCCATGTTTATGAGAAACTTACCTAAGTCTCCTGTGGAATGTAAGATTCCTGATGCCTATTATATTTGAGTGAGGTTATCAGTCTAATCAAGCTCTAAAATTTTATGTGCTATAATTCCAATCCTTCCTTTGAGACCACAGTTGGATCAATCTTCCTGATAAATTTCTTTTTTTTTTTTTTGAGACGGAGTCTTGCTCTGTAGCCCAGGCTGGAGTGCAGTGGCCGGATCTCAGCTCACTGCAAGCTCTGCCTCTCGGGTTCCCGCCATTCTCCTGCCTCAGCCTCCCGAGTAGCCGGGACTACAGGCGCCCGCCACCTCGCCCGGCTAGTTTTTTTGTATTTTTTAGTAGAGACGGGGTTTCACCGTGTTAGCCAGGATGGTCTCGATCTCCTGACCTCGTGATCCGCCCATCTCGGCCTCCCAAAGTGCTGGGATTACAGGCTTGAGCCACCGCGCCCGGCCCTGATAAATTTCAAATAAGCTAGCAGATCAAGTAAATCAATCAATCTGTATAAAATACTGTCTTCCTCCATTCTTGTCAAGTTAAAAGAAAATGGGATTCTTTGACCTATTTGACTAAGATATTTTAGCAATATTGCTGTTAACATATACCTAATATGTATTATGCTATTTAGATGATCGGACATAAGAATAAGAAGCTAGACCAATGAGTATGGTGTTCGGAAGACTAAAGACCAGGATGAACAGAAATATCTGAACAATGCTGTGTAAAAGAAAAAGGGTCCTGAAGACTTTGCTATTGTTTTTTCTTCTCTTTTGTTCATTTGTTTATTTTTTGGTATACCACATACAGAGGAAAAAGAATGAACAAGGGAAAGCCTTTGTTTTTTGACCTAGCAAAGATGGTATCCTATTAAAAGGTGATAGAAAGAACATAGAATTATTCCACTTTTTCTTTGCTCCTATCTTCTGTAACATGGAAAATAATCCTCATGTTGGAAAGACACAGAATGGTGAGAGGTAATATGGCATAATTTTTTTAAATGAGCCTTGTAATCAAACATTAATTTGGACCCAGGCTCTTCTCTTAGGACTTATGTGGTCTTATACTGTTTATCTGCTCTGAGTCTCACTTGATGGTATCAATAGTTCCATCCCCCAGAGTGTTAGAAGTATATAAGGCACTTTGACACAGTAACAGCTTAATAATTGATATGTAATAGGGGATGGATGCCCAAAATAGGTAAGAAAATAAATAAGAATTTTAAATTAGGCTATAATTTAAAGTCTAAAAAAATTACATTTCAGTGTGCTGAAAGAACTTATAAAAGCAATACTGATGTCATTGCTGGTAACTTTTGAAAAGTCGTGGCAAATGATAGATGTGCTAGATTGTTGCTTCAATTTTCCAAAAAAAAAAAGGGAAAAAAAGGTTTTCAAGATTTGGTAATTCCAACCAGCCAGCTAGAAGGAAATTCCAGATGCAGTATGGATTATGAAACAGATATTCTATATGCAATTTTAAAAGGAAGTTGTGATTGCTGAAACCAGCACTTAATCAAACACAAATCATGCTGAAAGCAACAAGATTTCCTCTTTTTTTTTGTCTTTTGAGGGACTGCAAGACTAATCAGAGAAATGTCATAGCCATGATATATTTGTATCTGAAGAGGACATGTGACAAAGGTTTTATGAATCTTTAATATATGAATATGCATTACAAATATCCAGAGGAAGCTACTCAATTCAGCACTTTTTAAATTATTTGACTGTGGAACCCTTTTTTTTGCAGAGTAAAATCTGAAAGAAGTTGGGTTGGGCGGAACTTTGGGAAACACTAGTGTAAACCTGGAAAACAAATCTCCACTTTTTAGGTAGCTTTGGGGATATTTTGTTTATTTTCAAACATCACCTTTTAAGGAAACCCAGACAAACTCGTGTATTTCCAAAGGAGGGGCCAGATTAATGAATGATATAACGTTATATTGCAGAAGAAATAATTAGGAACTATGAAAGAGACACCTTGGGGAGTAAGGTTGTCCTGATGGTTGATTTCAAGTCTTTTAATGGTTGTTATATGGAGAAAGAACTGGATTACTTCTGTTTAGTTTAAGCAACCAGAAATAGGAGTACGATCTAAGAATTACAGGGTAGCAGGTTTTGGCTGAATATAAAGATTTTTGTGAGAGCGCTAGTCCTGGGATTTGACAGAACTATAATGTAACACCAGTCCTGCAGTTTTTGGTTAGGTAGCTTAATCTCTCAGAAACTTGGTTTTCTCATTTGTAATAGGGGGAAGTTGATGGAGCTACTACAAAGAGTAAATCCTACATTAAATTTTATAAGGTCCATACAATTTCTGGCACATAGTAAGTGCTCAAGAAATGGAATTCTGGTGTTATTGGTAACATAGAGCTACTCAATAATGAAAAGGATGGAGGACATCTGATAGCAGAGAACATCTCAAGAGTGTAAATGTTCAAGCACATTCTTAATTATTAAAAAGGAACTGAAAGTCTACTTTGGGCAACACATCGGGGAAGTAGCTATGACTCAGTTCCTGCCTTTATGAGCTAAGTCACATGGGGACAAGCAGGGGAGTTAAGGCAAATATATTAAACAACAATAACACAAGGATGAATGCTTGTAAGAATATCAGATATTATGAGCAAGAGTGCTGATTATTTTGAGGGAAATATGGAAGGATATATGAAAGTGGTAGCATATGAAGAATAGAAAATTTTTCAATGGATGTGGTAAGAAAGGAAGCAGCATGTTACAGAAGGAACTATTATGAAGAGAGGCTGTAGGCAAAAAAGCATAGGAACATATCCAGAGAAGCAGCACAATTTGAAGGGGATATAAATGCAAAACTAGAGATAAATGAGATACAATTCTGGATAATTATTGGGGGAGCTGCAGAATAGATCTTGTACTTGACTTGGGGGTCAGTGGGGAGACTAAATATTATGAGAGAAAGAAAAGACTGTCTTTATCCAAACTTTAAAAAAAAAAATCATGAAGTTGACAGTGGCAATAAAATTGGTTAGGATCTGTGTGATTCCTAAAGCAGGAAACCCAATTAAAAAAATAGCACAGTATAGGATAACTGGCCAGCCAAATGCAGAAGGTTGAAACTGCACCCCTTCGTTATACCATATATAAAAATTAACTCAAGATGGATTAAAGACTTAAATATAAAACGCAAAACTATAGAAACCCTGGAAAATAACCTAGGCAATACCATGCAGGACATACACATGGACAAAGATTTCATGATGAAGACACCAAAAGCAAAAGTTCACAAATGAGAACTAATTACACTAAGGATCGTCTCTACAGCAAAAGAAAACTATGAACAGGAATAAACAACCTACAGAATGGGAGAAAATTTTTGCAAACTATGAACCTGACAAAAGTCTAGTATCCATCATCTATAAGGAACTTAAATAAATTTACAAGAAAAAAAAACATTAAAAGTGGGTAGAGGACATGAATAGATACTTTTCAAAAGAAGACATATATGCAGCCAACAATCACATGAATAAAAAGTTCAACATCACTTATCATTAGAGAAATGCAAAAAAAAACTACAATGAGATACCACCTCACACCAGTCACAGTGGCTATTATGAAAAAGTAAAAAAATAACAGGTGCTGGCAAGGTTGTGGAGAAAAGAAAACACTTATACCCCGTTGGTGGGAGTGTAAATTAGTTCAACCATTGTGGAAGACAGTGTGGCGATTCCTCAACAACCTAAAGACAGAAATCCCATTCAACCCAGCAATCCCATTACTGGGTATATTATACCCCAAGGAATATAAATTGTTCTGTTATAAAGGCGCATGTATGTGAATGTTTATTGCAACACTATATGCAATAACAAATACATAGAATCAACCTAAATGCTCCTCAATGACAGACTAGACAAAGAAAATGTGATATAGGTATACCATGGAATACTAAGCAGCCATGAAAAAGGATGAGATCATGTCCTTTGTGGGGACATGGATGGAACTGGAGGCCATTATCCTTAGCAAACTAATGCAGGAACAGAAAACCAAATACTTCATATTCTCACTTATAAGTGGGAGCTAAATAATGAGAAAATATGGAAACATTAGATGGGAAAAACACACACTGGGCCTATTGGAGGTGGAGTGTGGGAAGAGGGAGAGAATCAGGAAAAATAACTAGTGGATACTAGGCTTAATACCTGGGTGGTGAAACAATCTGTAAAACAAGCCCCCATGAAGCATATTTACCTGTGTAACAAATCTGCACATGTACCCTTGAACTTAATTTTTTTTTTTTTAATAGGACAATAGTGAAAAATAAAGAGAATCTCAAGTAGGGTGGAAACAGTGGGAATGGAAAGGAAGTCCTCAATGGGATTCACATGAAGAACAGGCTCTGTTGGAGAATATTTGACAGCAGACAAGGGAGGTGATAGTCTCAGGAGACCAAGTTTCAGTTAAGGGAGGTCTTAGCAGCAGCTTTCCAAGAGAAAGTCATGTCAGGAGTATTCCTAAGCAGAATAGACAACAGCGACTCTTACTGAACATTTATTCAATGGATGAATACATTATTGGCCATTTTTGGTTTGGGTTGAAATGAAACAAAAACAGATAGATGTACACATGAATGAATGAATGATTTGCGTTGAGCTCTAAAGAGAAAAATGGAAGATGGTAATACAAACAAAAGTTTGTCAGAGCCAATCTGAGGAAACGGAAGACGGACTGGATAGAGACGTGAGTACAAAACTAGCAAAGACCTTATCCAAGGATGAGTGAAGGGCAGAGGAGCTAAATCAGGGCCTGACCAAGTAGGGCCTGTGGCCGAACCCAGCCCTACCCACCTGTTTTGTGCAGACCATGAGCTACTAATAAATTTTATGTTTTTAAATGGTTAAAGTAAATTCAAAGAATGATAGCATTTCATGACATGTGAAAATGATATGAAGCTCAAATTTCAACGTCCATGAATAAAGTGACGATTGTTTTTGATATTTTATTATTATTATTATTATTATTTTTGCAGAAAGGACTGTCTTGCACTTTTTAAACATTAGTTATATTATTCTCACTACAACCCTATGAGATAAAATTTGTTGTTCCCATTTTACTGATGAGCAAACTGCAGCTTATATTTCAGCCAAAGTCACACAGTTCATTAAGGACAGAGTCACCCATGGCAATCTGCCTATCCAGATGTTCCATTTTCCCCTAGGGTAAAAGCACTGGCTCTAAGAATAGTGAGAACAAAACATACTTATAAAAGAGAGTTGGGGGAGGGGGTTGGGGGCTGGGCATGGTGGCTCTTGCCTGTAATACCAGCACTTTGGGAGGCCAAGGTGTGTGGATCACTTGAGGTCAAGAGTTCAAGCCCAGCCTGGCCAACATGGTGAAACCCCGTCTCAACTAAAAATATAAAAATTAGCCAGGTGTGGTGGCGGGTGCCTGTAATCCCAGTTATTTAGGAGGCTGAGACAGGAGAATCACTTCAGCCCAGGAGGCAGAGGTTGCAGTCAGAGGAGATCGCACCATTGAACTCCAGGTTGGGCGACAGAGTGAGACTCCGTCTCAAAAAACAAAAACAAACAAACAAAAAACAAAGAGAGTTGGGGAGTGTTTTGAATGCTTAGAGGGCAGTTTGGGAACTCAATTAGAAGGGGACGGTTTAAACAGACATATTTCTAAGAGACTTATAATGAGTTAACTCATTTGATCCTCACAACTCCTCCTGAGTTGGATGCTATTATTAACAACCCAGTATTAGATAAAGGATGAGATATCTTCTTAAAGACCACTTCCCAGGAGAAAGACTGTGTGTGAGTGCTCTGAAGTTTTGGGTCTTCTAGTGGGTGACACCACTGGGTTTCCAAAGGCTCAACCAGCCAAGCGAAGTGTCTTTGACCTAGTCGTGTTCAAAGTGCTTAGGGAAGGATTCTACGGACTGGGCTTTTACCCTGGTGTCCTGCATTCTTGCTCCAAGACTTCTCTCACCACTCTCAATCCCCTAAATGCAGCTTCTGACAGCTTCTAGCTACGAGTTCTTGGGCTCCTCCTTGGTGACTTCTTCTTAAGATCATTTGAATTACCACAAATCAGCATTTGAAGAAATGCAGCAGATAAGTTGAAAATTCAAGTGCTGAGGGATGTAAAGGCCAAAACAATCCTATAGAAAGCCCAGAGGCAGATGACAGTCTTTCGTCAAAGATTTCACTGCTGTAGATTTCTGAGAGTGCTGTGTAGCCGTCCTTTTCATCCTGTAGCCATCCTTTTCATCCTGCGTTTGCCACTTTGAACAGTCACTTTCCCACTTGGAACTTACTTGTGGCTCTGCTGACAAAACAGGAAGTGATTTGAATACAGTCTGTTTTTATGACCTTTCAACATCAGGACTTTGAAAAGTTTTAGCTGTGTATTTACAGCCTTGCTTTAGTACTTTGATTTCTTATAAAACCGTGTAGGGGTTAAAGTATCAGTGCAAAGTGCTGTTCAAATATTGAGTCAGTAATGAGCTCTGCACACCAGCCTTTGGTGCATGTTAAATTCAAAACAAGCTTAGCGTTTTTTTTTTTTTTTTTTTTTTT
>NW_012114566.1:384949-388729 GCF_000951035.1 Colobus angolensis palliatus
GTTTTTTTTTTTTTTTGGATAGAAACTGGTGGGGGTGGGGAAAGACTGAGGGAACTGGGAAGAGAAGGAGGGGAAGTTAAACCTTGCTGCCCACTCTGTCTTTCTCAGAAAACCAAACATGGCATCTTCCATGAGAAGCTTGTTTTCTGACCACGGGAGATATGTTGAATCTTTCCGGAGGTTTCTCAGCCATTCCACGGAACACCAGTGCATGCAGGAATTCATGGACAAGAAGCTGCCAGGCATAATAGCAAGGTAACAAAAGGGACGTTGTTGTCAAAGGGACAAGCCTGAGACTCGCTGTGCGTCAGTAATAGATGGGTCTAGCTCAGCCTCGCAGGCTGGGCACGGGGATAAGGGCGAGTTAGTGATAGCAACTCCCCCTCGTCCCCCTCCTCGCTGCCCTGCCCTGCCTTTCTCCTGCTGTGCTTTGGTTCCACGTTTGCTTTAAACACTCAAAGGCTCCCATTTGTGCTGTATTTCCAGCTGCATAGAGATAAGCGTTAACCATTTGAAGGCACAAATCCATGTTCATTTGGAAAAAGATAAGATGCTAATCTTCGAATTCAGACTTTTCAGCCCTCCTCCAAATTTTACATCCCCAAAAAGGCCGAAAGGGAGTCTGTATGCTTTTCATTACAATCAAATATAAATAATTGCCAAAGTACGATTTGCCCTGAGGACTGAGTCCCTCAGTTCTCATAATATCCATTTAAATTCATTTTCCTTATCCATTGTTATAGTTATCACTCTCTTCCCCAAAATTGTCTTTTTCTTTCAACTTAATATTAGCATATGTTCCTTAAAAAAAGAACCATTTTCCCATTATCAGTGAAACTCACTGGTTGCTATCCTTCTTGCAGAGTTCTTTTTTGGGGTGATTAATGTGTTCAATTTGTGCCAGAGCTGATAAGCATTATGAGAGTAACAGATTCCACATGCTAAAGATAATCAAATCACCTATCTGGGGGTGATTTGCTGTAACTCACTCTGCTTCAGGAAATAATAATGGAAAACTGGGAAGAAATGACTATGGATCCAATTTGCAAACAGCAAAGGAAAGTGGTATTTTATCTTTTGCTGAATTTCTCTATTGTAGGCCTGAAATTCTTTCACCAGGGCAGTACCTATGTCTGACCAGAGCAGGCATTATTAGATGTATATAAAATTTTATTTCCCTTTCTATTTAACATGATTCAGATTTTAAATGTTAGCTTTCAAAAAATAGGATATTACATATTAAAAATTAATATATAATAGGATAAGGATGCCAAACATCAAAGCAGATGGCAAACACAGATAACTTCTTATCTAGGAACTAATTATAGTTAACCTCTTTGGGTTTCTTTGCTCACTTCTAAAGTTAAATATAATGAGTTAATGTCTCAATTCTTTTCCAGTACCAAAAGTATTGCTCATGTCTGTAGCTTACCAGATCCTTGGTTTTCTTCAGCCATACACAGTTTGGTTTGAAGAGGGGCTGTGGATGGAGATAATGTAATAAATGATGAATGACCCTTTCCTTATCTTCAAAGTTTAAATCTAACTGGAAATATTATAAAATCTGTGAAAGACTGAAGAATTTTTAAGGGCACACAGTTTGTCTTTTAACAATAGTATATAGTTAGGAATGATCAGACTCAGTGTCATTTATTTAAAAAGTAATTTTTTCCTGAAGGTAGTGTTTGAAATAAGATTTAAGCAGCCTTTAAAATTGTTGCTTAAAGTTGTCTATGAGTGATGAAGTACCAAAACGTGATTAGGATACGCTTTGTGTATGTTAGGGCCGGGTTTGTTGAGTTGGTGGCTCACTGTGCTAACTGAGTGTGGAGCGAGCATATTAAATTTTTATTAAAGCAAGCCATGCACATATTTTAAAACATCAAATGGTTCTAAAAACAATCAAATGGTTCTAAAGTGGGTGAGGCCTATAACAAATCCCACCCACTCCATTCTTGATTCTCACTCTCCAGAAGCAACCACTTTCAGCACTTTGAAATCTTTTAGTTATTTATGGAATTTTCTTTCATAATTCAAAATAACATGTTATTTTTCTATTTCTTCATTTTGCTATATTAAAATAGCTAATTAGCATGCATATTTCCCACCCTTTCATGTCACTATATTTAGTCAAAATTTTGGTTAAATAATTTGAGTGTTCATGTGATTTTGCCTATGTACATATTATAAATAATTGAGCAATATATTAGACTATACTTACATTTCCTTTTATGTACAACTTTTTGTTTTCCCTAGAGTTGACTATTGCCTTAATTTTGGTTTCTTTTCTTAGTTCTCTATGTACCTATTACTACTTTGATTCCGAAGCAGATATACTAATCTCGTCTCAATATATGCAAACATATCAAGGAATCTGTTTATTTTACCCCAAGGGAACAACTTTTCTGAAGCCCTCTGTTCTTTTTTTCAGTTTAGGAAGATCTGCTTTGGCCTGCTATACAACTATTAAGGAGGGAGTTTATTTCACTTTCTGAGAATCATTTTCTTTCTGAAGTATTTGATTCCCTGATTCTGTGTCTCATGCCTTTCTTTTGTTTCCTCAGTCCTTTTTTTCCTGAACTAATTCTTTAAAAGTTTGAAGAGTGAATGAGAGGTAAACTTTTTGAGACTTTGTATGTTTAAAAATCCCTTGGTTCTATGTTCATCATTAGACAGTTTGACTGGATATAGAACTGTATACTGAAAATGGTTTTGTATCATAGATCTGAAGGTACTTTTACATTGTCTTTTAGATACCAGAATTGCTGTTAACAAATAAAATACTGGCCAGGTGTATTGGTTCGTGCATGTAATCTCAGCACTTTGGGAGGCTGAAGCGGGAGGATTACTTGAGCCCAGGAGTTTGAGACAAGCCTGGGCAACACAGCAAGATCCCATCTCTACAGAAAAAGTAAAAAAATTAGCTGAACAAGGTGACGTGCACCTGTAGCACTGGATACTCCAGAGGCTGAAGTGGGAAGATTGCTTAAGTCCGGGAGAGCAAGGCTTCAGTGAGACATGATTGTGACACTGCACTCAGTCTAGATGACAGAGTGAGACCCTGTCTCACACAAGAGAAAAAAAGAAATCACATGCTACTCAAAATTCTCATCCTTGGCTTGTGGAATAACTTTTACATTATGTGTTTTGTTTTCCCTATTTTGAACTTTTTAGAATCTTCTTATCTCTAGTACTCTGAAATTTTAAAATAGTGAGTTGTGAAATAATTCCTTTTCACCCATTTTGTGGGTACTCCCTGGGCTATTTCAACTGAGATTCAGATCCTTCAGTTATGAGGAACTTTGGTAATCATTCTTCCCCTCTGTTTTCTTTTTCTGAAACTTTTACTCATCAAATACCTCCTGGATTGATTACCTAATTTTCTTGTATTTCCAGTTTGCTACGACTTTCTCTTTCAGCCCATCTATTAATTTTTTACTATCATATTTTTAATTTCCAAGAATGTTTTCTATAGCATTATTTTCATCATTCTCAGATGTAATACCTTCTTATTCATTACAAAATGTTCCTCTGCTCTCTTTGCCTCTTTCAGTCTCTGTTTCTTTTGTTCGACAGCTCCCTAACTGCCTAACGAGCCTTGGTTTTCTGTTCAATCAAATAATGATGCACTAAAAGGTAGTCAGATCCTCTTTGTGTAAGTCAGGGCAGGGTTTGCTGAGTGAGTAGCTCACTGAATAATTGAGTGTGGCCTCAGCTCTTTCCTGTGTGATCCTCAGATATAAAATCATGTTACCTTTATTACTGAGATGATTTGTTTCC
>NW_012114566.1:389039-391180 GCF_000951035.1 Colobus angolensis palliatus
AATTTCTCCATGAATTAGAAACAGTTACTAATAATCCTACAAGAGAGGTGATATTATTATCTTATTTCACAGAGATGTCAAATAACTTGCTCAAGGTAACATATCAGTAACCTGGGATTTCAACTTGGGTCCTCTGCTTCATAGCCTCCCTATGCTGTCATAGATGTAAGCACTTTAAAGAATGAACAAAAGGTTAAGATAGAAATGGATGTGTTAGAATGCAGGATTATGAACTGAAGGATAATTAGAACTGAAAAAGGCAACTCGTTTATAGGTGTTCTTGACCCTAGACTTTGCAAGATTCCTTTAGAACCTTAATTCAACCTTTGTTCCCATCCTGTGACTGTGCAAGCTTTTGCAATGAAGACAAAACACAGGTTTGTTTACCATCCCACGGTCCAAAGAAACAAACACCATCCTTTTCCCTTCATGTTTCCCCTGTAGCAGTCATCTCTTTTCCTTCTCTCTTTCATCCTTTTTCAACAGACTCCAGATCTGCTTCCTCATTTTTGAGCTCACTTTTAATCCCATTGCTATCTGACTGGAGTCCTTAGTCTTCTTTTAAAACTGCTATTATTAAAGACACTCATATTGCCAAAGTCGATATAGATTTTTCCTTTTTTAAGTAGTACACTCTGCTGCTTTTGCCACGACTAAGGGCTTTCTCTGCCTCCAGTTACTCTAGTACTTCTCTGTGCTTTCTTTTCTTCTCTGTCTTCTTTGTATATTCTTCACAATCCAGTTATCTTTAGAAGTTGGTATTGGATCACCATCCACTACTACTCTAACTCTGCAATATCTTTGGGTGATGGAATCTACTCTTCTAGCATTGGCCATTATTTATGATGATGATTCTCCAGAATACATCACTGACCCTAATTTCTCTTCTCCCAGCTTAAATCTTGCAAATTCAAATGTTTGCTGAATTCTTATTTATTTTTTTAAAAAGCCCTGACAAAACATAAGCTTGCTACCAAACTATATTTCTCAGCTTCCTTTTTGGCATCACCCTTTTCCCAGTCATCTAAGCCTGAAACAGGGAAGTCATTGCGCACTCATATTTTTTTTTTCTGACATCTTCACATCAGTCTAACAGCAAGTCCTACTGGCTTATTTCCCAATCTGTCTACTTCATTCTATTTCTAGTACCTGAATCATAATTCAGGGCTTTATTATCTCACATTTCATTTTGAGAGCAAAGTGATATCTGTTTTTTTAATGCCTAGGATAGAATACACATAATACATGTTTAATAAACATTTGTTCATTAAAAGGAAGGTAAAAAAAGGGGGTGGGGGAGGAAAGAAGGCAGACATTAGACATAGTGGGAACCTCCTGAGCCTTTCCCCTATCTACGATGGGTGGCTTATTTTATTACCAGACTCGAAACTCCACTTTTTCTATTCTTGTTATCCAAACAATATTCAAACAAATGGCATTTTCTACCTCTGAGACGTACATACTACCATTTCCAAGTCTCCCAGCTCAAGATTGTTAATGAATAAAACCTGTATTTTGAAATATACTCTAAAGATGGCAATATAACTGGTATAATTGGGAACTTTCACGTTGGCCTAGTTTTTGTTCGTTGTATTTTTAGTCTGTTCTCTTCAACTAGACTAGATAATCAGATTTCACAAAGCACCTAACACATTTTTCTAAAACTACATAATTTTTTTTGTTTCAGGATTGGAGACACAAAATCAGAAATTAAGATTCTAAGCATAGGCGGAGGTGCAGGTATGAATAATATATTTTTAAAGTTAATATTTCACTTCAAACATTATGCTGTGTTATGACAATATTGTTCATTTTTTAAGGAAGATTTTTTTCTTCTTTTTTTTTTTTTTCGCTGTTGGAAGAGATCAGCTTATTAAACCTAGCAGTATTACTTCAACTAACATTAATGCCCCCAGAGATTTACAGGGTATAGGACAATAGCCTTCATTACTATCTCTATTGTGAATAAGGGATGTGACTTATTCTTTTGACAAATGAAAAATCAAATAGGATAATTTTAATCCAAAATGATTAAAATACTCACAGAAAAGGAAAATCTCATAAGAAGCTTCTTAAGCTTGTGCCACTTAAAGCCTTGTTCATGGACTGGTTACTGCTTTTCAAACTGTTATTTGTCCATG
>NW_012114566.1:392555-398530 GCF_000951035.1 Colobus angolensis palliatus
AGTGATTTGCCTGTCTCGGCCTCCCAAAGTGCTGAGATTACAGGCATAAGCCACCATGCCTGACAGAGATCGCTTATTTGTAATGTCATTATTTGTTAATTCTTCTTGAAATACACTGTGATATAGTGTAATAAGAACTAATCCTTCAAATCATTTTACTTTATTATCATCTTTCACCAAGAAGATAGAAACCAACAAAGACAGACAATGAAGGGGATTGTCATGAACAATACCATGAAGGGTATTTAAGCTAAAATACTTTGCTATTGGTTACGGATACTTTAAGTCAAAATTATAATACTTACGAATTGTCTAAAGAATGTCTTATTAATTCATTTAACCAAGACAGTTATTTCCTGTGTGTTTTGGATACAAGTTTCAGGCAACCAACAGGCAATGAGACTATCATTTGATAGTGTCACTTGTGCTTGGACAAGAAGAGAAGCCCTACAAGAAAAAGTAATTAAAAACAATCTCTATCATGGCCAAGTTAATTGACCTTTTAATATAAAGTTAATTGAATTTCTAATGCAAATTTATCCAGATGCTTATAAGCTATCTAGAGAAAGGAACATTTGGCCTGCACGGTGAGTCCTTACATAAAGGTGCGCATAGAAGCTGATACAGAGAACTTAACAAAATAAAGGGAGCAACTCTTGGAGTTCTTCTGACTGAGCCCTAATAATGTATTAATAACAAGCTCCGCCTTGGGGAGAATGTGGGTGCCCTTTAAGGTCATTTTCCATAAGAAATCAATCAGAAATGTAAGAAAAACTCCAAGAAAAATTCAAGTTATATACACTTAGCTTTCACTACCCAACTAAGTTATATGAAATCAAAACAATGCATTTAAAATCCCTAGGTCTAGGTGTCTGTTGCTTGAAAAACCAGTGTTTTGAGGGGAGACGACACTCTACTTCAGTTAGTTTGAGTGCTCATGTAGCAACTGAGAGATGGTTATCTAATCACCTATTATTGGCCTGACTGCAGAACAATGCCTTACTATACAGCAAGGAACTTTCTATCCTTGCCTTAGAGAAATGGTCTCCCCACATATTCTGTGATCTACAGGGTGCCTGAAAGTTTTGTATTGTCCCATGGCTTGAGTATCCTTCCAAATCATTCATTAAACTCCAGTCCCTAGCAAATGAAGCCGTTGATCCTGTTCAGTCCTTTGTGCTCAGCTCCTGTAATGCATCTCATAGGGTCCCATTTCTGTCTTAGTTTACAGGTTTTACTACCTCAATTTTCTTTCCTTGTTTGCACAGATAGGTAGGCACATGGCTTTGGTGCAAATATTCTCTAAGCATTCATAATGGTGCTACCACTTCTCCCACCGTGCTTCAAAAACACACAAAAGCCAACCAGCTAAAAGCCTTCCTAGATGAAAGTGCTACTTTTATACCACTTAATTATCATGTTTTGAGGTGGGGGGTGTCTATTTGATTTTTTTCAGAAACATGAGCAGGGAGGGGATGCACATATGCCCTGTCGATTAGCTTCTCCTCTTGAGTCTGGTGTTTGTGTGGAAAGAGTTTTCATAGTTTAAGAGAGAATGTAAGGTTTTTGCAAAAGGCGCTTGGCACTTCAGTTTAGAAGCCAAGCAATTATTAGGGCTCTGAGAAATTCAAAAGAAAGGAAATAGATGGCAAACTCTTTGAGTCATCTTCCATATCAATAAAGTATAACTGATAACTAACACTGTTATCCATAGATTTTACATTCTAATGTTAGGAAAATGTATGAAATAAATATTATATGAACCCAATAGGAATAAAGAGAGGAAAACAAACCATGAACAGAAAAACAGACCACGTAACTTTTACAGAGAACAAACTGGGAAGTGTAAAGTTATGCATGTATGTTCATGTATATGAGCTTGTGTGCTTTAATGAGACACAATGAGTGGCCAGAATTGCTTTATTCAGGGTCTTGAAGTATTCTTGTTGTTATTTTCTGCAATTGTTTTAGGTTTTGAGAGTAATGCATATATTCTAAATCTCATAGAACATACTTTTGGATCCATCAGCATTGGTGCTTTCATAAATTAAACCACTCAATGGATGTTCATTATATTCAGCTTCTAATGAGTGTTGCCTTCATGCTAGATGGTACATGGGAAAAAAGAAACTCATATTCTTTTTGGTAAGAGAGAATGCTATTAATTTACAGTGCATATATTTATACCTGAAAAAATGTTCCGGAAAGCAGTCATGGCCAATGTGTTCTCCTTGCTCTGGGCTCTGCTTAAAGGATAATCATTTTATCTTTCCCACTGTTTGGTTCTTACGTTCAAATGCCAGAAAGTTTTTTAAGGGTTAGAAAGAACTACAACTCAAATAATCACACTTAATCCAGTTTCCTACTTCTATTTTCATTAACCTATTATATACTAACTCAACCACTATATCATTGCTATACCAATAATTGTGTATACATTTATAATTTTTTAATCCACTCAAGCAACTCACATATGAAATACAGGTGTTATCAACCCTCATAATATTTTTTGTCATAATTTTTCTGACATATGTTGAGAGCAGTTTGATGGTTCTCTTGTTCTGCAGCATATAGACATCAGCGTTTCTACAGAGGTTAAAACCTAAAAGAAACTTAACACTCTCACTTCACAAATAAGAAACCTGGGGACAAACAAGGCAGAACAAAACTCAGATCTCTTGACTTTAGTCCAGTCCAACAAATTGCACTAAACAGATTTAATAATTAATTCTTAACTTGCTAAGGGAGAAAGTGTCTGAGATAGTTCTCTATCAATTTAGAGGTTTATATGACCAAGATTGAGGATGCAACTGAGAAAAAGAGACACAGGTTGCAGTAGCATCTGTGATCTGTGCTTTTTCCAAAGAGGTGTTTGAGGGCTTCAATATTTAAAGGGGGAAGAGAAGCAGGAGAGAAGGCGGAAAGAAAGTAATAGGGAGGGTAGGTAGTGAGGTAAGTGATCACTTTCTTGTGAGGGTTTGATTAGTACTCACTGAATCCACATGTTATATGTAAAAGGAGGGGGGCCACCTGGAGAACCAGTGGCCTTCTATCATTGCACCTATCTGTTTACATACGAAATGGAAGGCAGATTTTGTGTGACCCAGTTCTCAAGTGTAACTCTTCCTTTTAACATAGTGAGTTGTGAGTCCCAAGATTTTATTTTCCTTTCACAAGAGAAATTAGGTACTTAGCAATGACTAGCTATTTGACAATCTAACCTTATCAGATTATTAATCTTGTCTCCTTTCATAAATGACATGTTAAGGTAACACAGAAGCTTAATACTTTATGCTGATTGGACAGCAATAGAATGAATGTAATTCAAGTAGGAACTGGAAGATCCAGTGTGTCAGGTTTAGAAAGTAGGAGGTGGCAGGAAGCAAAGGTTAATATTTACCAATGATCCAAAGTAAGCCAACAGTACAGATCAACAAATTTAAAATATGTGAGAAAATATAGGGAACTGAGGTATTTTTTGCTTGGAAAAAAGAATTTGATTGTGCTTATTGCCATTTTTGTATATTTTCTGATGGGCAAACAATAGAATATTTGCCCTCAAAGGGCCAATGGTTGAAAGCTTCAGAGAGTGATTTCTTGGCTCAGTGTAAGAACATGTTGGCAGGGCCTGATGGCTCATGCCTGTAATCTCAGCACTTTGGGAGGCTGAGGTAGGTGGATCACCTGCTAGGTCAGGAGTTCGAGACTAGCCTGGCCAACATAGTTAAACCCTGGCTCTTCTAAAAATACAAAAATTAGCTGGGCATGGTGGCACACGCCTGTAATCCCAGCTACTCGGGAGGCTGAGGCAGGAGAATTGCTTGAACCCAGGAGGAGGAGGTTGCAGTGAGCCAAGATTAGGCCATTGCCCTCCAGCATGGGTGACAGAGCAAGACTCCATCTGAAAAAAAAAAAAAAAAAAAACTAAAAGAGCATGTTAATGATGAAACCTGTTCATAAATAGAAAATAACTTCCACTCCTTGGGAGATAAAAAGTTATCTGTGATTCTAGTGGTGTCAGCATAGGTTGGAGAAATACTTCACAGATATGCTATGGAAGGGACTCAGGCGCTGATTTCTTGTGTGTTTGGGCCATTAAACATGCTTTGAGTCTTGAAATCTTCTTTTACGAGTCACCTTCTAGAGAAGAGGTAGGATTTTTTTTCAGAATAGTGTGGCTATTACCATGTTTGTTGTATTGAGGAAGTGATATTCTAATGGGGTTTCTAGACCTGCAGACAATTTTGGGAATGGATTTTAATTGCTTAGAATGAAAAATAAGTAAAAACTAATGTACTTATATGCAGCATCATAGCAGTTACTCCTTTATCAGAAGGTTATAGATTATAATCATAAACTAATCTACAAGATTTAGACCTACTTTAGATAAATACAGTTATAGTTTGGGGCATTATTTTATTAAAGGCATTTATTAAATATATGATTAAAAATAAAATATTCTTCATAATTTTACCCAAATAGTTTACTCCATTGTATTGTATTTAAAACTTTCAGTGAACATTGAGGTATTGTTAAAGACAGATAAGTTACAGATTTGAGAGAATGGAACATAGTGTTAGAACACCAGAGTGATTGTCATTAAAAGTAGAGTAAACAAGATTGTTTTGGCTAATTCGATAAGGTTTGAAACAACAGAACAAGGGATAATGAACCAAGTGAGGACAAAACTATCATTGCAGATTAAATGACTGTATACTTACAAAAGCAAATAAACTTAGTTCTAAAGCCTTAGAATTAATAAGAATGCAGCAATGGGCTTCTACAGATGACATAGAAAAAAAAGCAATATGGTAGGTTCTCATTTTGTTTTGTTGTTGTTAACGTTAGAGTGTTTTCTGTTCCCAATTTTGGTTATTTACAATCTACATAAAAGTCCATGGCATGTGTTTATCTGTAATTTTGCTGAAGGACAAATTTGTATCTTGCCAGTTTTTGTGCCATTTTGGTCTGCGGTGTCTTTATTAGTGAATAAGTTTCCTCTTGACAGTCACAATGAATAAAACTTTGCAATTTAATATACACAGTCATGTAACTCTGGTGTAGGCGACCTGTTGTTATCTTCATTTTATAGATGGTGAACCTAATAATATATGCCTGAAGGGAATTGGGGAGGTTACAGGGCTTGAGATCAATTCCCTGGGTCTCCTTCAGCTTGATCTCTATTAACATTAACAAGCTGAGAGAAATAATGAAAAAATATTTGGTTAATTAGCTAATAATGTATTTTATTCAAAATATAAAAAAAGGAAAGTTCAAATGTTTACTAAGAATAATTCAAGAAGACTTAAAAACCAATAACATATAATACTGATGAGGTTACAATGATATGGAAGCTTTCATGTGCAAAAGGTAAGGGTATGATATTAAAATTTCCCTGAAAGTAATTTGGCATTCTATAGCAAGAACAGTTCTGATTTTCATCTAATATGCCCTGGCCTGGCCCTGCTGGTTGTTAAAAATATTCAAATTCTTGATAAACAGCTACTTTTCTTCCATATTACCACAGTCCCAGATATTGCTTCAGTGCTTTCTCCTGGACGTCCTGCCTTGCCTCCCCACCCCCCATCTCCAAGGCTCCAGCAACTGGCCTGGCCTTGCCAGTCCAGGAGGGCTGCTAGGACTGTGCTACAGTTCCTCAGCCTGCATCCTTTCTGAGCACCTGCCACCGTTGTACTTGGGCTTTTTGTTGTTGTTGTTGTTGTTGTTTATCACTCTTTTTAAAAATATCATCACAGATCAAGAGTCTTATTTCAATAATTAATTCCCATTATGGGAATTAACTTAAAAAAAATTAATATTTTTGCACAAAAATTTATGGCTCATTTTCAGTCTCCTCACAATAGCAAAACATCTAAAACTATATATGAGACTGACAATAGTCAATTTTAAGTATATTTATATGTGTTTATATTAACTGTACTATAGTTATATGTGTATATATTAACTATACTATA
>NW_012114566.1:399328-417855 GCF_000951035.1 Colobus angolensis palliatus
TAGTATATAATATATATAGTTTATGTATATATAAGACAAATTAAATGTAAAATTATATTTTCACATATAAACATATATCCATGTATATTTCCATGTATAAAGTATATATAAATACAAATATAAATGTATTTTACATAAATGTATACTTTTATTTATATTATATATGAAAGATTAATGATTAAATGAATTATTTCACATGTCCATTTAAGAGAATATAGTATAGCCACTACAAATAACACATTGAAATAAATTTTGATATATTCATAGTTTAACACTCAAGAGAAAGGCAAAATAATTTATATACATCATAATAATCTCACCTAGATAGACTAAGAAAAGCCTTGATTTGATCAATGGAGAAAAATGAAAGTTTAGGGAGCAGTTAGATATTTCTTTTCTACTTTTTTACCTTTTTCTATGTCCCGAGTTTTCTGCATTATTAATTTTTAGCCAGAGAGAGAAAAAAACAAAATTATAATTTTATGTACGAGAGATGATGGTAGAGACTAGACCCCTTGGCCTCTCCTTCATCTCCTTCAGCTAATTAGCTGAAGCCCAAAGCACTGCTCCAATAAGTGTGTTTTCCTAACAGCTTTTCTTCAGAAGATTTTAATTCACCTGTAACGGGTTTTTGTGTGTGTGTGTGTGACGTAGTCTACCTCTGGCACCCAGGCTGGAGTGCGGTGGTGTTATCTCGGCTCACGGCAAGCTCTGCCTCCCAGATTCACGCCATTCTCCTGCCTCAGCCTCCCCAGTAGCTGGGACTACAGGCGCCCGCCACCATGCCCGGCTAATTTTTAAATATCTTTTAGTAGAGACGGGGTTTCACCGTGTTAGCAAGGAGGGTCTCGATCTCCTGACCTCGTGATCCTCCCACCTTGGCCTCCCAAAGTGCTGAGATTAGAGGCGTGAGCCACCGCGCCCGGCTCTGTAAAGATTTTATACCTGTGCAAATACTTAAAGAGCGATCTCAGGTATGTTGTAGATTAGCAGAGCTTTTCTTCAGAGCCGGTAGATGATCAGTGCCTAGAACCGAGTATTCTTCAGCTCTGGGGATGGTGAGGATGATGCTGATCAAGAGAATGGTGGCTATCCTCTGTTTCTTGAGGTATTTGTTGTATCTTTTCTGAGTTTTCCATCAAATATCTGTACATTTCAGTCTTCAGCACCCTTTGAAGCATTTTCTCTAAGTTTGTGTTTTGTAGAACATTTTTTCCTGCAGTTGCAAAACCCTTCGGCAGTAGATTTCCTGGGCCAAGGGCCAGAAGACACGTGAAAACAAATGGCAACAGCTTTTTGACTAAGAATTTATAATCTCCTTCTTGAAACTCTATAGGTATTTTAATTTTTTATACTCATATTTTCATACAGACAGACTGCTTCAATACTGAGGTACCAGGGGATTGGAGGGAGATAGAGAGAGAAAGAGAGAAGTAAAGAAAAGAAAGGATCTTGTCAGGAATCTTCTATCTTTCACATTGCGGTTCACAATCAGATTGTTCTTGCACTAGCTGCAAATCCACAGCTGAAATTATCTTTCATCTCCAAGCACGGAGTTACATGAGCAATCGCTCTTCCTAGAAACCATTTTTTTTACTGCCTGATATTCTAGTAGAGGGAACAAAAATGATAATAATCTTAATGCAACATGTAATAGAATTAAATTTTTCCTGCTGATAATATATATTTTGATATGAGAAATGAAGTAGGGATAGGCTGAAATAGAATGGCAGGAGATATGGCCACAGCCTTTAATCCCCTATTTTCTTGACCTGCAGATTTTCTCATTTGGGGAAGCTCCAGGGTTCTCAAGCAGAATTCGTGTTTCATTTTCTGTAGGACCTGTCAGAACGACAAGTCAGTCATGAGGATACATGATGAGCACTCTTCTGAGTTGCCATTTGGAGCTGCACGTTTAATAAGGCACGTCTTCCTTTCCCTCATTCCTAGTTTCCTTTAGCCTCTTTTAAGTGTCACCTTTTCCTTGAAGCCTACTTGACCACACAGTTGAAAATTGCAAAGCCTTCACACTGCAGCTTCCCTTTTCTCTGTTGCTTTGGTTTTCTCCGTGGGACTTCTCACCATCCATAAAAAATAGGGTATTTTTGCCTGTTTTATTCACTGTTACATCTCCAGTGGTTAGAACCTGACATTTAGTAGGTGCTCAAAAAATTGGTTGAATTAATGTATAATAGCTTCACTTTATTGAGTAATTACTATATATCATGAACTGTGTGGTAAATTACCTCCATATAATGCCTGTAATCTTTACAATGCCTCTAACCCTGTAACATAAACCATTTTATATCCATTTTACACATATGCAATTTAAAGGACAGAGAGGCCCACACATTTGCATAGGATAACTCTGGTGAATAAGAAATTTGAGTTGTTTTGTCTTTCTATAGGCTTCTTCTTCTTATTATTATTATTACTATTTTGAAATGGAGTCTTTCTGGGTCACCCAGGTTGGAGTGGAGTGGCCCGATCTAGGCTCACTGCAACCTCTGTCTCGCAGGCTCAAGTGATTCTTGTGCCTCAGTCACCTGAGTAGTTGAGATTACAGGCTCATACCACAACGCGCAGATAATTTTTGTATTTTTAGTAGAGATTTCACCATGTTGGCCAGGCTCGTCATGAACTCCTTGCCT
Organism: Colobus angolensis palliatus; assembly: GCF_000951035.1. Taxonomy (NCBI): domain Eukaryota; kingdom Metazoa; phylum Chordata; class Mammalia; order Primates; family Cercopithecidae; genus Colobus; species Colobus angolensis. The sequence goes on from NW_012114566.1 coordinate 401,980, forward strand.
CAAGTGATCCACCAGCCTAGGCCTCCCAAAGTGCTGGGATTACAGGCAGGAGCCACTGTACCCGGCCTTAATTTTTTCTTTTCACAATTTTTTTCCATTTTAAATTAAATGTCTTTGGATTTAAAAAAATGCAGCATTTCTCTTCTATCTTATTAAACGTATCCTTGAACTTCAGGGAGTGGAGAATAGTTGTCTGGAAAATGAGACACTTCCTTTTCTTTGTTTTTGAACTTATAAGTTCCACATTCAGAGATCTCCATTATCTGCTCTTCATTGAATGTAAGTATGATGCATTTAAAATATGGCTTATGTGAAAGCAGGATATTATAACCACAAAAATATCTGACTTTAAAATTAAGCAAAATACTCAATATTGCCCAGAATGGAGACACGGGAATTAATTCTATGGCTGTGGCAGATTTGAGGGACAGGGTGGTACCAAAAATTGAGATTTACAGAGAAGGAGATTTTTAATAATTCAGTTTTCATTAACTTCCCAAATCAAAAAGCCAGCATATTTTGTTTGGTAGGAAATTACACAGGAGTGAAAAAAAAAAAAATCCACAATTCAGCTGATTAGAAAACAAGTTTTCATAAAACTAAAATTTATTAAATTTTTAAGAAATTTATAGCCAGCTAGCTTCCAAAAATTTGCTCAATGATATTGCTTAGTAAAAAGTTTTCTTTCCCTTTATATGCTATAATAACATCAACTGCCTACATGCTATCTATTTTGGAAGCGGAATCACAGAGGGGCTAAGTGTTACTGAAGGCTTATTATCTTCCAGACACTTTACTAGTCACTTGACATATGTAATCACATTTTATTCTCATGGAGACTCTGTGGGGACTTCCTTTAAAAATGAAAGAGCTGAAGTTCAGATATTTTGAGGCTCAGTTGGTTTAAGATGCATTTCATCATGTAATAGGCTCTCCAAGCCCAGGTCGGATTTTTCCTGAAGCACATGATTTTTTCCTATTATCCCAAAACCTCATCCATAAATATCATGCAGAACCTATGTAGTTGCTCATTATTATTATAGAGAAAGTTCTAGAGCCTAAAGTAGTCTAAAGTAAGTAACCCAAAACCAGGAAGAGAGCTAACAGTAGAATACACAGACTTGCCCAAGGAATATTTCCTCCACAAAGTATTTCCTGCTCTTCTCCTTGGGCTCAGCCTCCCTTGTCCTCACCACAGTCACTAATTCTGGCTTTGTATTTTCACTCTTTGCCCTGAAGAATTCCGTTATACCATTGTTATAATTTATTGCACTTAATGTGTTTTATGTTTCGCATTACCAATCTGTACATTTTTATTCTCCTATTGTATACTTTTTATATAATATACATATAGTGTATACAATATGTATTGTAGGGAACAAAAAAATTTCCCGCTCAGCCCTCATGAATTCGTAGTTGGGATAGATCCCTATAACAAAAGATAGATTAATAAGATGGAAACAAACACGTTTATTAACGTGCAGTGCTCATCATATGGGATAAACCCCATGGAAATGTAACTCGAAGTGGTAGTTTGGAACTCTGGCTTGCAGAGCACCTTCAACAAAAAATAAACTTGTGGGGAAATGACAGGGCGAAGGAAAATTATTTTAGGCTTCCAAGGCTGGGAAACTGTGGGAAGGTAAATATATGGGTGGAAAATATGAGTAAGTTTGTTTGCGGATTCCTCTGGTGCTATCTCTGGGCCGCTAAGAGTTTAGAGTTGTCTCCAGTAAAGGAGAATTTATATCCTGCTCTTAGGCAGAAAAGCAGGAGGATAGGGAAAATTTTCCCTCCATTTGCTGCTTCTTAATTGCCTTTAGCTCAAAAATAATTTTCTTGTCAAAGAAGCAGATGTTGAGGTCACCTATTCTGGTTTCCCTGAATAGATTACTCTTTCTTGCATTGTCACTGAGTACTATACCCTGAAGATTACCTGTATTGCTAAGTATTGATCTGATCTATGCATTCTGACTGTTACAGAATATTGAATGTTGTGCATCCACCACAATTTTTCTGCCTTACAGCTTTCCATCTAACCCCCTTCTATCCCAAGCAATGCTGTAGTGAACGTGGTTCAATATCTCCTTATCCACCTATGTGAGAATTTCTTTGGCTTATGCATTTTTATTACATGCTCAATTCAGAACTCCTGAGTCATAGGTTATGCATATATTTAATTTGAATAAGTATTACCAAATTAGTCTCCATCGTGGCTGCTCCAGTCTATATTCTCAGTGGCCTGGATGAAATTTCTCTATCTGAATATCCATCATTACTTAGCGTTCTTTAGCTTTCTGATGTTTTACAAGTCCAACAAGCATCAGATGATATTGTATTGCCATTTTAATTTTCATCTCTGATTATTAACGAGTTTGAGCAATGTCAATGTGCCTATTAACTTTTTAAGAAATTATCTCTGTAAGCCCAACAGTGGGCATTTCCTGGCATATAATGGATCCTTAGTGTATGATTGAAAGAAAGACAGTATAGCACACAAAATTCCCAAATTAGTCTCAGGCTTTGATTTTTGGTTCTTGTTGGTTATCTCAAAATCTGAACAATAAGTAAATATTGGAATTAAATTTTTGAGGTAATTAACTATATTAATCAGTTGTCCTGATTTTACAGTAGAAGATTGTCGATAGGTTTGGCATAGAGAAATTAAACTTAAAAAATTTATAAAAATAGCATTTTTTAAAAGTTACCATATGATGTAAGGAGTGACTGTGAGTTATATTTTCCCATTTTGTAGATGAGCAAATGAGTTCAGGAGAGATTTAAATACCCTATGAAAAGCATGCAGAATTCTGGTAGCACTATAAAGATAAAGAAAAAAGATTGGGCCATTTAGCTAGGGCTGACACGAGTTAATTGTAATCATTATGTGATTAATAAAACATCTGATATACCACCAATCATGTCATGAAGTTCTATTCTCTGCCTTTGAATAGTAGTAAACTAGGATTATAATTTTATAATGACAGACTAGTTTAAGACAGAAGAGACATGACATATAAGACTCTCAACTTCTCACTATCTGCCTACAACGTGCATGGACAAAATTGGTGTGTGCTAAAGGCAGTGCCACAGGAACCAAAACTAAAAGAGAAAAAAAGAATTAAGAATGTATAAAACCGCTCTAACTCCATCTCTTGACTGCCTTGGGATCTCAAATAGCAGAAATGTATGTCCATCAACAATGCAAGTGGAAGTGTATGTTCAATTTAAAGCCGTGTCCTAAGAATAGGATTCCATATAATGTGCTAGCTAAAGAGTAGAGGATTGGTAGAGCTTTTGTTAGGGGTTTCCTTTCAGCCTATCTTCACATCCTACCCTTTAAACATGCTTTTTTAAATGTCACAGCAGAGCACCTAGAAAACTTATTTTTCCAACTTGTGACTTCTCTCTTTCCTACATATTTTTATTCTTCTAGTCATCCAAGTAACTATCTTACTAGTAGCAGTCTGTGAGTCTGTCTGTGCATTCATGCATCCATCTAATCAGCTGTCTACCTACTTATCCATATATTTTAAGCAATACGAATTTCATTTTGTAGCCTCTTTTACTAGTGCACTTACCCAGAACAGAAAGTCTCCCACTCAGAAGACCAGTTCTTGGAGTCGCCAGATAAAGTTCATATATGATATAAGGTATAATCACATCTTCAGTATACTAACATTTACTATAATACAGCCATGCCTTTTAAAATCAAATACATGTGATTTTATAAAACCAAATGTAAGCCTCCAGGATGTGAGAGAACAACTCGCATTACAAAGTATCCTTGAACCCAGGATGTGGAGCTTGCAGTGAGCCAAAATCATGCCACTGCACTCCAGCCTGGGTGACAGAGTGAGACTCCATCTCAAACAAAAAAAAAATTAATTAAAATAAAATAAAGATGTTTAATTAGATACTTAGTGGTAAATGTGGTACTAGTGTTAGTGGTAAATATGGTAATTAGCATAGAGAGGTTAAATGATTACAGTAAGCTAAAGGCCAAATTGTTACTAATATGAGTTGTTTCATATATGTTGATAAATGCCTTGGGATAGTCATTTGCATATAAAATAATAACAGAATAAATTTAGACTTGTAATAGGGTTCTCAGGAGAAACAGAACCAACAAGATTACATATATATATATATACACACTATATATACTATATATACTATACTATATATACTATAGTATATATAGTGTGTGTGTATATATATACACACTATATATACTATATATACACACTATATATACTATATATACTATACTATATATACTATATATATATATACACACACACACATATATCTTAATATGTAAAATAAGGAATTAGCTCATGTGATGATGAAGGCTGACAAGTCCCAAGATCTGCAGTCGATATGCTGGAGACCCAGGAGAGCCCATGGTGTAAGTTCTAGTCTCAAAGCCAGCAGGCCTGAAGGCTTGAGACTCAACAAGGGCTGATATTTCAGTCTGAGTCTGAAGGTCAGAAATGACCAGTTCCAGCTCAAGCTGTTCTCTTCTGGTCTTGGATTGACTACACGAGGAAGGGCCGTCTGCTTTACTCAGTCTACCAGTTCAAACATTAATCTCATCCAAAAACACCCTCACAGACACATCCAGAATCATGTTTTAACCAAATATCTGAGCACCCCATGGCCCAGTAGAGATGACACATAAAAGTAAACATCACAGAAAGGTTTTCTAACTGGGAGAGGAACACTTCAAGAATAATTAATTTGAATAAATTTTTATAGAAATATTTCAAATTATAAACAAAAAAGGAGAACTAAAAATAACCTATAATTCTGTCACCGTTAGATAACTCTTGATTTTAATTTGGTGCATATCTTTCTAAACATTGCGTATTGAAATGAAGTGCTCTGCATCCCATTGATTTATGCTGATACATATTTGGATTTGCCCAACTTTGCTAAAATTACACACATGGGATCAACTGAGAAAATCAGTTACATCATCATCACAAGCACAGACTGGAAAATCATTAATTTGCCTTGCTATTCACAAAAGGGGAGAAAAGGAAAAAAGAAAGAAAATACTATGATATGTTTAAATAGAGTTTGTTTAATCATCAAAATTATTTCTCTATTTGTCACAGAAAATGCTGTAGACTTTGTTTCTTTAGGGGGAAACATTTAATGTCACTTCTTAATAGGGCTTTTGTTAACCTGAACAGCTGTTGGTGTGTTTGTATCTAAAGGCCTTAGGAGGTCAAAACTAAGTAGTCCTCAATCATCAGAGTTATGACCAAGCAATGACCATGAGAGATCACATGTGGGAAGAGACTGACTATAAACTGAGCATGTATTGCCCTATTCTCCTTAAATGCCATTTTCTGGATCTCAAGTTTAAGATTCCTAGAAAGTTTTGCGATGTACAATAAAAGTAGATTGTTGCCTTCCACATTTTTTTCACTTACCCCTGAATTTGTTGAGAATTTCTGAATTATTTGACTCAAGTCTAGTTTACTTTCTGCCATTATTTTGAAACATTAGTTTGGCTTGTGTTCTCTCTGAAAGCATTTGTAGAGCACTTCATACCTGATACTGGAACATATTCATAACATTGTGGGTTGTGGGTCCTGCTCTGAAGGATTCATTTAGAAAGGACAAATGGCCACTGTTTTTTTTTGTTTGTTTGTTTGTTTTTTTTTTTACTTTGAATCTCTTATTCTGATGGCTCATGGTTCTATAGGGTATAATAACCTCTCATATGCTTGCAGTGATTAATGATCAAACCAGCTCAGTTATTCAATCCAGCATTTAAGTATCTTTAGTTATTTTTAACAAACTTATTGGAACCAAGTCTTTGCTAGTATATCATATAAATGAAGAAAAGCAGTAATTTAGATCAGTAAAGACAAGTGTGTTTTATCTGTGTTGCCAGCTCCAGTCAATTGATGGGTAGTGTCTGGAGGATTCTCATGCTGCTTCTGGGCTCTGTGGGAAAGACCACTAAGATTATCAGCTATGAATGGAAGAGTTTTAGATGTGTAGGAGTTAGCCAGTTGAAGTGAATAAGTGAGGGAGAGCTTTTTAGGCAAAAGAGAAAGCATGGGAGAGGATGGTACATAAAGGAAAGAGGGTAGAATGCAAGCATTTCAGGGCTTCTGGAGCCACAAATTTCAGAATATAAAACTGTGAAAGATGAGAATAAGGGCCAGGCAGATAGTCTATGTTTACTGGAGCAGCTTGACCTTCATGCATTTTATAGTCACTAGAAGATTTTAAGCAGGGAAGTGATGGGTTTGCTTAGCAGGGTTTAAAATGGTTGTCATGGTAAGGGCTTTGAGGAATACAAGACCAGAGGTAGGCTGACCTTTTAGAATATTATTGCAGTATTCCAAAGATGAATAATCTTGGCCTGCATAAAGGCATTGCCAGTAGGGACAGAAGAGACAAAGTAAACTTCTTGATGGCCAGGAAAGGGAGATAAAGGAAGAAGAAACTTTGAGTGATGATGGATAGCAAACAGCATGGGTGAATGTTTCAAGAAAAGATAATACTTAAAACTAAATGAACTAAATGTTAAATGGTTAAACAAGACTATAATATGACAAATCTGAACTATTGACCCCCCCTTTTCTTTTTATAGACAAGAGGATTATATAAATCTTTTGGTTGGCAAGGAAAGATTACTCACGCCTGTAATCCCAGCACTTTGGGATGCCAACGTAGGCAGATCACCAGAGGTCAAGAGTTCGAAACCAGCCTGGCCATTATGGTGAAACCCCGTCCCTACTAAAAATATGAAAATTAACCTGGCATGGTGGTACATGTCTGTAATCCCAGCTACTTGGGAGGCTGAGGCAGGAGAATCACTTGAACATGGGAGGCAGAGGTTGTAGTGAGACGAGATCGCACCACTGCACTCCAGCCTGGGCAACAGGGCAAGGCTGTCTCAAAAAAATCAAAATGAATATTTTTGTCCTTGTTGTTTTGTTTTAAAGAAAGGTTTTTTAAAGAGAAGTTTAGGGTTTGCAGATAAATTGATAGCAAGGTACAGAGATTTCCCATACAACCTCTGCTCTCAAGCATGGATAGTCTCCCCATTATATATATATATATATATATTCCCTCCCAGAATTACAGTCTGCTACAATTGATAAACATTCATTGACACATAATTACTAGAAGCTCATAGTTTACTTTAGGGTTTACTTTTGGTGTTGTATTCCATGGGTTTAAACAAATGTATAATGGCATGTATCCACCATTATAATATTATACAGAGTAGTTTTACTGCCCCCAGAATCATCTATGCTCCATCCCTTCACCTCCACCCCTCAGCGCCTGGTGACCACTGATCTTTTCACTGTTTCTATAATGTTGTCTTTTCCACAATGTCATCTAGTTGACATCATATAGCATGTAAGCTTTTCAGATTGGTTCCCTCCAGTTAATAATATGCATTTAAGTTTCTTCCATGTCTTTTCATGGCTTAGTAACTCATTTCTTTCTTGCACTGAATGATATTCTATTTTCTGCATGTACCACAGATTTTTTGTTTGTTTGTTCTTTTACTTATCAGTTTATATGCTGAACAATACATCTTGGTTACTTCCAAGCTTCGGCAATTATGAATAAAGCTAATAAATATCTATGTGCAGATTTTTGTGTAACTATAAGTTTTCAACTCCTTTGGGTAGTAACCAAGGAACTTGATTACTGAATCCTATGGTAAGATTATGCTTAGTTTTTTAAGAAACTACCAAACTGTATTCCAAAGTGGCTCCAGATTTACCTTTCCCACCAGCAGCAAATGAGAGTTCCTGTTGCTCCACATCTTTCCCAGCATTTGTTGTCATTAGTGCTCTGGATTTTGGCCCTTCCAGGTGTGTAATGGTATTTCGTTAATGTTTTAATTTGTATTTCATTGATGGCGTATGATACAAAATATCTTTTTACATATTTATTTGTCATCTATATATCTTCTTTGGTGAGGTGTTTAGGTCTTTGACTCAATTGTTAATTGTGCTGGTTGTTTTCTTATTGTTGAGATTTAAGAGTTCTTTGTATACTTTGGATAATAGTCCTTTTTCAGATGTGCTCTTTTCAATTATTTTCTTTCATGCTTGTCATCTCATTCTCTTGACATTTTCTTTTGTAGAGCAGAAGTTTTTAATTTTAATAAAGTTCAGCTTGTTAATTACTTATTTCATAGATGATGCCTTTGGTTTCTATCTAAAAAGTCATCGCCATACCCAAGGTCATCTAGGTTTTCCTCTATGTTATATTTTAGGAATTTTACAGTTTTATATTTTACACATAGTTCTATGATTCATTTTGAGTTAATTTTTGTGAAGGATGTAAGGTCCGTGTCTAGGTTCATTTTTTTGCAGGTGGGTATCCAGTTGTTGCAGCACCATTTGTTGAAAAGACTATCTTTGCTCCATTGTACTGCCTTTGCTCCTTTGTCAAAGATCAGTTGACTATATTTATGTGGGTCTATTTCTGGTCTCTCTATTCTGTTCCACTGATCTATTTGTCTATTCTTTTGCCAATACCAGGCTGTTTTGATTAATATAGCTTTATAGTAAGTCTTGAAGTCAGGTAGTGTCAGTTCTCCAACTTTGTTCTTCTCTTTCAATATTATGTTGGAGATTATGGGTACAAATTAGTTTTTAAAAATACATGTCTCCTATTTCTGAGGGATACTGAAAAGCAAATCATATAGAACACAATGTCAAGGAATATTTTATTTTATGATTTTATATCTTATGGATATGTATATATACACACATATATCTATGTGTACATACATATGTACATATTCTGAGGGAAAAACTCAAACTTTTTCCTCTGCTCTCTCACCACAACAATCAACACTGAAGACTGCTGTGACCAAATGCATGAGTTTTTTTTAATCCCAACACCAAGCAGCAGATACCATTAGGTATCTTCCAATTCAATTCAATTCTGATGCTGTCTTCCTGAAAATAATGTCAGATCCCACAGGTTGAGGGCCCAGTTCCACAAAGACTGTCCCCTTTTCAGACACCAGTTGCAAGTTTGGGGCTCCAGAACTTCTGAGCAGCCAGCTTCAAGTTGAGGTTTCCACAACCCCTCTTTGGGTTTGATTAATTTACTAAAGTGGCTCACGGAACTCAGGGAAACTGGCTTACATATGCTGGTTTGTTATATAGGATGTTACAAAGGCTACAGATGAAGAGATGCATAGGGTAAGGTATGAGAGAAGGTACACAGAGCTTTCATGCTCTACCTGGGTATGCCACCCTTCAGGAGCCTACACATGTTCATTATCTGGAAGCTCTTCAAAGCCTGTTCTCTTGGGCCTTTTATGAAAACTTCATTGGCTAGGCATGACTGAAGCATGGACAACCATGTAGTAATGTGATTGGACAAAAAGATTGGGGAAACCCAGTGAGGCCTATCTGTTCAGATTCTTCTTGACCTCTCTGTGCAGCATTAATTCCTCTAGAATATGGGACAGGACCTCCTCTGAAACAAGGTCTTATGACCCTCAATCAGAAAGGTGGAAAAATGTTTTAGTCCTGTCTTATGTAGGTGAAAGGTTTTCTGAGTTCTGCTCCTGATGCCAAAAGCACCATAACATTATAATAAAAGACTATTAGTAAGGGCTATGGGAATCACAAGCCAGGAGCCATAGATAAAAACTAATATATATAGATATAAAATAATATCACACATATTGATATATGCATATACATGCATGTCTATAAAGACATATATATGTATGTAAATAGATAGAAGTAGACATTTATATAGCTAGCTATAGATATAGCTGATTGTATTATTTCTTACATATATATTACAGTAAGAAATACTAATACCTATTATAAAAATAACACAGGGCGGGGCCAAGATGGCCAACTAGAAACAGCAGCCTTTGGAGGCTCCCATCGAAAAAAAACATAATAAGCTTGTGAATACTTCACCAGAAACCGAGGCATCCAGATTCTCTCATCAGAACGGACTAGGAGGCTGGCATGAACCACGAAGAGAAAGAAGAACAGTGTGATGTGGAGGCCCACAGGGGAGCCCCATGGGATGGGGGAGTCCCCTCCCACCAGCCAAGAGAGGCAATGGGTGAGCATGCTTTTTCCACAGAACTGTGCAACCCACAGATTGGAAGATCCCACTCGTGAACTCACACCACCAGGGACTAGCGTCCCAACCCAAGAATGCACAGACTCATAGCCTCACAGTTGGAAGGAATCTGCTTAAGCCTACCGAACTCCTAGGGGGAGGGGCGACCAGCACTGGCTGTGGCTGCCTGCTGTCAAAGCTATTTGAGCTCCCTGGGGGAGGAGCAGCAGACGGCACTGGGATTTGCATCTGCCTAACACAAAGCTCCCTGGGCAGAGGAAGGGCAGCATCCATCTCTATAGCCCCAGGCTGTGCTTTTCCCCTTCTGGAGAAGGGGAGGCTGGACAGCTTGGTCCCAAGACTTGTCCCTCCCAGTCCAACACACTGGCTATGACAGTCTGTGGCCAGAGTGCCTCTTCAGGCCTGACCCTGACCCATCCTTCCTCACTGGGTGAGTCTTCCCCACCTGAACTCCAGTAACGCCAGCCAGAGGCTCAGGGACAGAACCCGGATCTCCCGGGGCCTGAGTCCCTATGGGGAGGGATGGCTGCAGTCTCTGTGGACCAGCAGACTTAGCCTTTCCTCTTGGTAGTTCTGAGGAATCCAGGCAGCCCAGACAAGTGGGTTCCCCCAAAGTGAGGCACTGTGTTCAACAGGTCCTGTTCCCCATGCCACCCAACTGGGTGAGACTCTTCAATAGAGGTTGTCAGACACCCTATACAGGAGTGTTCCTACTGGCATCAGGCTGGTGCCTCTCAAGGTCAGAAGTCCCAGAAGAAGAAGCAGGCACTCAACTTTGCTGTACTCCAGCCTCTTTGAGTAGCATCTCCAGGCCCAAGAATGAATCAGATAAATAGGTCCTGAAGTGAACCCCCAGCAAATGGCAGCAGCCCTACAGAAGAGGGACCTAAACATTGAAAGAAAAACAAACAAGCAGAAAGCAACAACAGCGTCAACAACAACAACAACAAGTCTCCACAAAAACCCCGTCGAAGGGTTAGCAGCCTCAAAGACCAAAACTAGACAAACTCAAGAAGTTGAGAAAATATCAGTGAAACAATGCTAAAAACCCAAAAGGTCAGACTGTCTTTACTCCTCCAAATGATTTCAGTGTTTCTCCATCAAGGTCACAGAACTGGAGGGAGGATCAGATGGACAAATTGACAGAAGTAGGTTTCAAAAGATGGGTAATAAAAAACTACACAGATCTAAAGGAACATGTTCTAACCCAATGCAAAGAAGCTAAGAACCTTGATAAAATGTTAGAGGAATTGCTAACTAGAATAACCAGTTTAGAGAGGAGCACAAACAATGTGAGGGAGCTGAAAAACACAGCCCAAGAACTTCCTGAAGTGTACACATGTATCAATCGCTGAATCAACCAAGTGGAAGAAAGGATGTCAGAGTCTTGATTTGTTTTTTCTAAGACCAGCCAAGCGGGCACAAAAGAACCAGCGAGTAGGCAAGTGTAGGAGCAAAACTGCAAGTTTATTTTTGGTAACCTAAGGTGTAGGGAAGAGGTCTGTCAGCCTCCGGCAAAGAAGGCCGGCAGAGTCCCCCGGTGGGGCTCTTGGACAGAGTTCCTGCAGTCCCGACATCCCAAAAGGAGTGAGAGACTCAGGAAGGCCGCGTGGCACGCTGGCCAAGAGCGGCTTTTCTAGGAGTGGGAGGGCAATAGGTGGGGCACGGGCGTGTCGGGGGGCGTTCCACAGGTGTGACCAGGTAAATCTCGGTCTCTTCGGATTGACGTCACCTGGCGCATGCCCAGTTGGTCTGCACCCTCCCGGGGCGCTGGCTGCATTTTCGCATGCGTGGGAAAAGCTGGTGAAGAAGAACCTGGAAGTGCACCATCCTGCCTCCGTTCGTCCAAACAAGTCTGAAGACCACCTTCCTGGAGTAAGGCATGCAGATAAGATTAGAGAAAAAAGAATGAAAAGGAATGAACAAAGCTTCCAAGAAATATGGGACTTCATAAGAAGACCAAACCTGCAATTGATTGGAGTACAAGAAGCAGATTGAGAGAATGGAAATAAGCTGGAAAACACACTTCAGGATATTATCCAGGAGAATTTCCTCAACCTAGCAAGACTACCAACATTCACACTCAGGAAATACAGGCAACATCATTAAGATACTCCACAAGAAAATCATAATAAGATACTCCCCAAGACACATAATCATCAGATTGAAGATTAAAATGAAGGAAAATTGTTAAGGGCAGCCAGAGAGAAAGGCCAGGTCACCTACAAAGGGAAACCCATCAGACTAACAGCAGACCTCTCAGCAGAAACTCTACATGTCAGAAAAGATTGGGGGCCAATATTCAACATTCTTAAAGAAAAAAAATTCAACCTAGAATTTCATATCCAGCCAAACTCACTTCATAAGTGAAGGAGAAATAAAATCCTTTCCAGACAAGCAAATGCTGAGGAATTTTGTTGTCACCAGGCCTGCCCTGCAAGAGCTCCTGAAGGAAGCACTAAACATGGAAAGGAAAAGCCAGTAGCAGCCACTGCAAAAACACATCAAAATATAAAGACCAATGACACTATGAAGAAACTGCAACAACTAGTGTACAAAATAACCAAAGAGCAGCATGATGATAGGGTCAAATTCACACATTATGATACTAACCTTAAATGTAAATGAGCTAAATGTCCCAATCAAAAGACACAGACTGGCAAATTGGATAAAGAGTCAAGACCCATCAGTGTGCTGTATTCAGGAGACCCATCTCATGTGCAAAGACACACATAGGCTCAAAATAAAGGGATGGAGGAAAATTTACCAAGCAAATGGAAAGCAAAAAATAAGCAGGGGTTGCAATACTAGTCTCTGACCAAACAGACTTTAAACCAACAAAGATCAAAAAAGACAAGGGCATTACATAATGGTAAAGGGAACAATTCAACAAGAAGAGCTAACTATTCTAAATATATATGCACCCAATACAAGAGCACCCAGATTCATAAAACAAGTTTTTAGAGACCTACAAAGAGAGGTATACTCCCAGACAATAATAGTGGAAGACTTTAACACCCCACTGTCAGTGGGTGTTATCAGTAGATCAATGAGACAGAAAATTAATAAAGATATTCAGGACCTAAACTCAGCTCTGGATCAAGTGGACCTAGTAGACATCTGCAAAATCAACAGAATACACATTCTTTGCAATGCCACTTGGCACTTATTCTAAAATCGACCACATAATTGGAAATAAAACACTCCTTAGCAAATGCAAAATAACTGGAATCATAACAGCCTCTCAGACCACAGTGCAATCAAATTAGAACTCAGGATTAAGAAACTCACTCAAAACCACACAATTACATGGAAATTAAACAACCTGCTCCTGAATAACTCCTGGGTAAATAATGAAATTAAAGCAGAAATCAAGAAGTTCTTTGAAACCAACAAGAACAAAGAGACAACGTACCAGAATCTCTGGGACACAACTAAAGCAGTGTTAAATTTATAGCACTAAATTTAATAGTGTTAAATTTATAGCTGAGGGAAATTTATAGCACTAAATAGCCCTATCAGAAAGCTTGAAGATCTCAAGTTGACACCCTAACATCACAATTAAAAGAGTTACAGAGGCAAGAACAAACTAATCCAAAAGCTGGAAGAAGACTAGAAATAACTCAGATCAGAGAAGAATTACAGGAGATAGAGACCCAAAAAAACCTCAAAAAAAAAACAAAAAAACAAAATCAATGAGTTCAGGAGCTGGTTTTTTGAAAAAATTAACAAAATAGACAGACTGCTAGCTAGACTAATAAGAAAAGAGAGAAGAATCAAATAGACACAGTAAAAAATGATAAAGGGGATATCCCTACTGACCCCACAGAAATACAAACTACCATCAGAGAATACTATAAACACCTCTACATAATAAACTAGAAACTCTAGAAGAAATGGTTAAATTCCTGGGCACTTCCCTCCCCAATTAAGACTAGACCAAGAAGAAGTGGAATCCCTGAATAGACCAATAACAAGTTCTGAAATTGAGGCAGTAATTAATAGCCTACCAACCAAAGAAAGTCCAGGACCAGATGGATTCACAGCTGAGTCCTACCAGAAATACAAAGTACCATTTCTGGTATCATTTCTTCAGATACTATTACAAGCGATTGAAAAGGAGGGATGCCTCCCTAACTCATTTTATGAAGCCAGCATCATCCTGATAACAAAATCAGGAAGAGATACAACAAAAAAAGGACACTTCAGGCCAGTATCTCTGATGAGTATCGGTGGGAAAATCCTCAATAAAATACTGGCAAACCGAATTCAGTAGCACATCAAAAAACTTACCCACCAGGGTCAAGTCAGCTTCATCCCTGGGATGCAAGGCTGGTTCAACATACACAAATCAAAAAACATAATCTATCACATAAGCAGAACGAAAGACAAAAACCACATGATTATCTCAATAGATGCAGAAAAGGCCTTTGATAAAATTAAACATCTTTTCTTGTTAAAAACTCTCAATAAACTAGGTATTAATGGAACATATCTCAAAATAATAAAAACTATTTATGACAAACTTACCCAACCAATATCATATTGATTGGGCAAAAGCTGGAAGCATTCCTGTTGAAAACTGGTACAAGACAAGGATATCTTCTCTCACCACTCCTATTCAACATAGTATTGGAAGTTGTTGCCAGGGCAATCAGGAATAAAAAGAAATAAAAAGTATTCAAATAGGAAGAAAGGAAGTCAAATTGTCTCTGTTTGCAGACAACATGATTGTATATTTAGAAAACCCCATCATCTTGACCTAAAAACTTCTGAAACTGATAAGCAGCTTCAGCAAAGTCTCAGGATACAAAATCAATGTGCAAAAATCACAAGCATTCCTTTACACCAACAATAGACAAACACAGAGCCAAATCGTGAATAAACTCCCAATCACAATTGCTACAAAAAGAATAAAATACCTAGGAATACAGCTAAAAGTGATGTGAAGAACCTCTTCAAGGAGAACTACAAAGCATTGTTCAAGGATGTAAGAGAGGATGCAATCAAATGGAAAAATATTCCATTCCCCTGGATAAGAAGAATCAATTTTATGAAAATGGCCATACTGCCCAAATTGATTTACAGATTCAATGCTATTCCTATCAAAATACCATTGACATTCTTCACAGAATTAGAAAAAGCTATTTTAAGTTTCATGTCTAATCAAAGAAGATCACATATAGCCAGGACAATCCTAAGCAAAAGGAGCAAAGCTGGAGGCATCATGCTACCTAACTTCAAACTATACTACAAGTCTACAGTAACCAAAACAGCATGGTACTGGTACCAAAACAGACATAGAGACCAATGAAACAGTACAGAGACCTCAGAAATAACGCACCACATCTACAACCATCTGATCTTCAACAAACCTGACAAAAACAAGCAACAAGGAAAGGATCTCCTATCCAGTAAATGGTGCTGGGAAAACTGGCTAGCCATATGTAGAAATCTGAAACTGGACCCCCTTCCTTACACCTTACACAAAAATTAACTCAAGATGGATTAAAAACTTAAATGTAAAACCCAAAACCATAAAAACCTAGAAGAAAACCTAGGCAATACCATTCAGGACATAGGCATGGAAAAAGACTTCATGACCAAAATGCCAAAAGCAATTGCAACAAAAGCCCAAATTTACAAATGGGATATAATTAAACTAAAAAGCTTCTGCACAGCAAAAGAAACTATCATCAGAGTGAACAGGCAACCTACAGAATGGGATAAAATTTCTGCACTCTACCCGCCTGACAAAGG
>NW_012114566.1:417905-420178 GCF_000951035.1 Colobus angolensis palliatus
AAAAACCACATGATTATCTCAATAGATGCAGAAAAGGCCTTTGATAAAATTAAACATCTTTTCTTGTTAAAAACTCTCAATAAACTAGGTATTAATGGAACATATCTCAAAATAATAAAAACTATTTATGACAAACTTACCCAACCAATATCATATTGATTGGGCAAAAGCTGGAAGCATTCCTGTTGAAAACTGGTACAAGACAAGGATATCTTCTCTCACCACTCCTATTCAACATAGTATTGGAAGTTGTTGCCAGGGCAATCAGGAATAAAAAGAAATAAAAAGTATTCAAATAGGAAGAAAGGAAGTCAAATTGTCTCTGTTTGCAGACAACATGATTGTATATTTAGAAAACCCCATCATCTTGACCTAAAAACTTCTGAAACTGATAAGCAGCTTCAGCAAAGTCTCAGGATACAAAATCAATGTGCAAAAATCACAAGCATTCCTTTACACCAACAATAGACAAACACAGAGCCAAATCGTGAATAAACTCCCAATCACAATTGCTACAAAAAGAATAAAATACCTAGGAATACAGCTAAAAGTGATGTGAAGAACCTCTTCAAGGAGAACTACAAAGCATTGTTCAAGGATGTAAGAGAGGATGCAATCAAATGGAAAAATATTCCATTCCCCTGGATAAGAAGAATCAATTTTATGAAAATGGCCATACTGCCCAAATTGATTTACAGATTCAATGCTATTCCTATCAAAATACCATTGACATTCTTCACAGAATTAGAAAAAGCTATTTTAAGTTTCATGTCTAATCAAAGAAGATCACATATAGCCAGGACAATCCTAAGCAAAAGGAGCAAAGCTGGAGGCATCATGCTACCTAACTTCAAACTATACTACAAGTCTACAGTAACCAAAACAGCATGGTACTGGTACCAAAACAGACATAGAGACCAATGAAACAGTACAGAGACCTCAGAAATAACGCACCACATCTACAACCATCTGATCTTCAACAAACCTGACAAAAACAAGCAACAAGGAAAGGATCTCCTATCCAGTAAATGGTGCTGGGAAAACTGGCTAGCCATATGTAGAAATCTGAAACTGGACCCCCTTCCTTACACCTTACACAAAAATTAACTCAAGATGGATTAAAAACTTAAATGTAAAACCCAAAACCATAAAAACCTAGAAGAAAACCTAGGCAATACCATTCAGGACATAGGCATGGAAAAAGACTTCATGACCAAAATGCCAAAAGCAATTGCAACAAAAGCCCAAATTTACAAATGGGATATAATTAAACTAAAAAGCTTCTGCACAGCAAAAGAAACTATCATCAGAGTGAACAGGCAACCTACAGAATGGGATAAAATTTCTGCACTCTACCCGCCTGACAAAGGTCTAATAGCCAGAAATTAACAAGGAACTTAAATGAATTTATAAGAAAAAAAACACCCCATCAAAAAGAGGGCAAAGGATATGAACAGACAATTCTCAAAAGAAGACATTTATGTGGCCAAGAAACATATGAACAAGTTAGGACCAAAAAACAAAAGCAGATGGACACTAAAACAACAAGTATAAAATGGAAATGTCCCTGACAAGCAAGTATGGTCACCCTACTTATGAGGTCAGAAATAGATTTTATGTTCTAATTGACTCTTAAGGAAATAGTTGCATTATCGCCTCTTCTTAAACTTAATCTATTTTTGCTAGGAATCCAGCACACATGGGCTTACACTCTAGAGGCTGTTATGCAAACCAACAGTTTCCGTATGTCAATTGTGATTCTAGCATTGTGTCCTCTATCAGTGCCCCAGGAAGAGGGACTGCCTGGCTGTGAACATTTCCCAGATTGTGCTAGATATATTTTGCCAACCAGGCCAACCTGAAATATCTAGGTCCATCTTTGGAGGAGAGCTCATCAAGCTCTGAGGGAATATAATTGCATTTCAGTTATCTTTTTCAAAATGTCAAATTTGAGATCCTCAAATTTTTCATTTAAAATGTGTGGCTAGGTTAATATGAGGCAAGAAGAGAAAATTTTGGTCTCTAGTCTTTTGGGGGCAAGCTAGAATCTATTTCCCATTAGCCCACAGCTACTCTTATCAGGCTTTTGTCTTAGTTATCTTTTTTTCCCTTCAAAATGGTTGCTGAACAGAAGAATATAAGGCTTTTCATGTCTTTTTTGTATTTGTTATCTTTCTACTTTTTACATGAAGTAGTTAGAAGAACAAACATTGTAGATTTAGACAAATGTGACTTAAACTTCAGGTATATCAATATCCCTTGAATGTCAACAT
>NW_012114566.1:424193-426973 GCF_000951035.1 Colobus angolensis palliatus
TAATATAATTATTATATTATATTCATATAATAATATGAATAATATAAGTATGAATAAATATCTGCCTTGCTCACAGTCACCTCACCATAGCTTTCTGGAATCACCTCTTGCTTGGAGGCCCTGCCTTGCTCCATATTCTAAGAAATCCAGACTGCTAGTAGGTCCAAATACTCTCTTCTATTTTCTGTGTGTGTGTCTGTCATCTTGTCCCCTGTATCTGCAATCCCTCACTTCCCCACAGTTTCTGGGCTAACTGCCATTTATCCTGAGAGTGACAGAGTTCACGAGTGATCTTCCCCCATGAAGCACCATCACCCTGGCCTCATCTCTCGTCCTCTCCCCACATGTTCTCTTCCCCTTTCCTACCTTGATTCAACTGAGCCAGGGCTATTTCTGTGTCTGTGTCACAGATAATAGTGTTTATGAGGGGAGATATCTGACATGTTTTTCTTCTTTATTTTACCTGACTTATTTGTACCCTTTTTTAATCTGACTTTTTTTTCTTGTACTCTTCTGGCCTAGCCTACTCTACCAATTCTGAGGTGCATTTTTTTTTCATATTTTAATACCTCTGATATTGTTATGTTGTCCAGTTGATAAAATCTTAAAATTATAATTGACCGTGGCTTTTTTTCTAACTTGGTGAAACAAAAATAAGGGTCAATTTCCTTCTATAATCAACAGCATCTTTGATTTGATGAAATATAGTAATAGATGTTAAAGATCATATGAATGAATGAATGGCACTCACAGCCCTCCTTGAGTCACATTACTATGGCTACTTAGAACCTAGCTGTTCAGCATCACAGGCCTCATGGCAGGGCAGCAGTTGAACATTATTCTTTATTAATTCTAGGCTTTCCTAGTAAAGGTAGGACAAATAATAAATCAGCTAAAATTGTTTTTAATCATTTCTTGCTGGAATGATGTGACCTGTCCCATATGTTTACCTTCCAGGTGAAATTGATCTTCAAATTATCTCCAAAGTTCAGGCTCAATACCCAGGAGTTTGTATCAACAATGAAGTTGTTGAGCCAAGTGCTGAACAAATTGCCAAATACAAAGGTACCTGTAACTCCTGGTCCTCTACCCCACATCCTATCCCAAAAGACTTAACTCAAATTATTCCCTTGAATGATTAATAATATAGTTACTGTGATATACTTTTCACAAGCTTAGTGGGAGAAGAACTGAATTAGTTCTTGGCAGACATGACTAAACATCTCAAAATGTGAACAGTGAATAATAAACTCCCTTTTCTATTGACGCTTAATCCATTCCCCAGTTGTCATCAATGATTACCTTTTGATGTTTATGCTTAGACAGAGAGTCATTCATTGATCCAGAATTATTTAAACCAACCTTAAAGTGCTTATGTTTAGTGGGTTACAGTAAAAGTTTATAAACTTTTCCTGGCAAAGATCAAATAGTAAATATTTTAGACTCAGAAGGCCAATCCAGTCTCTGTCACAACTAATCAACCTGCCATGTGCCACAAAGGCACCCAAAAAAAAAGGTAAACTAACGAGCATGGCTGTGTTTGAATACAACTTTATTTGTAAACACTAAAATTTGAATTTCATATCATTTTCACATATGAAATGGCATCCTTCTTTTGTTTTTTTAAATCATTCAAAAATGTAATGACGTGAAACATGAATGGCAGTGACACAAAGTCAGGAAGTAGAACAATGTAAGTTTTTAGCTTGCAGTTCATACAAAAATAAGTAGCAGGCTAGATATAGTCCCTGGACAGTGGTTTGCCTACTCCTGAATTATGCAAACATATCATCTGTTTCCAATTCACTTTCCATTGATAAAATTCACCAGTTATTCTTCATTAATACTAAGACAATATAACCTATGTCTGCCCAGGGTTCTTGTAATTATTTCTTACTAGCTCTTTCTTTAACCTCTAATTTCATTAAATACTAGAAAAAAAAGCAGTATGAACTCTCTGGTCTCCCAGACATAAGAAAGAAAAATGTTCTTTCTATCTGTTTGTATATAACATTGATTGCATTAAAATTCTAAATGGAAATGGGTTCCACATTTGCAATTAAAATTGATGGTGTGTCACCTCTTCTCTGTATTTTAGAGCTTGTAGCCAAGACATCAAACCTTGAGAATGTAAAGTTTGCTTGGCGTAACGAGACATCTTCTGAATATCAAAGAAGAATGTTGGAGAAAAAGGAGGTTCAAAAGTGGGACTTTATTCATATGATTCAGGTAAGAATATGTATTATAAAAAGAAGACTTTTCAGATATATATATATATATAATGAATACCTACTATTCTAACTTTTAAAAGGAAAATGAAAATCTTCTGATTTCTAATTTTACAAGTGACCATGATCTGCCCAAATATAGGA
The DNA here is from genome assembly GCF_000951035.1 of Colobus angolensis palliatus. NCBI lineage: Eukaryota > Metazoa > Chordata > Mammalia > Primates > Cercopithecidae > Colobus > Colobus angolensis. The sequence goes on from NW_012114566.1 coordinate 426,566, forward strand.
TAAAGATGTTTATAATACTAAGATTCTCTTTAACATTCAAAAAACCAGTTTTCTCTAATCAAAATACCTCTACAGTTATCCATGAAAAATGTTGGCTTAATTCTTATTTCTTTTTTTGAGATGGGAGTTTCGCTGTGTCACCCAGGCTGGAGTGTGGTGGCATGATCTTACCTCACTGTATCCTTAACCTCCTGAGCTTAAGCAATCCTCCCACTCCAACTTCCGGGTTAGTTGAGACCACAGGTGTGCACCACCACACCCAACTAATTTTTTTATTTTTTGTGGAGCTGCGGCCATACTATGTTGCCCAGACTGGTCTTAAAATCCTGGGCTCAAGTGATCTTCCCACCTCAACCTCCAACAGTGTTGGAATTACAGGTGTGAGCCACTGCACCCAGTCTTTTTTTT
>NW_012114566.1:427983-450702 GCF_000951035.1 Colobus angolensis palliatus
GGTCTCGATCTCCTGACCTCGTGATCCGCCCGTCTCGGCCTCCCAAAGTGCTGGGATTACAGGCTTGAGCCACTGCGCCAGATTTGCTTTTGTTCCCACTTCCTCACATAACTGTTTTATAACTCCCCTCTCTCCTTACTACTCCTGCAGTCTCTCCCAGATCATTCGTTCTGAACCGATGACCTCACTTCACAATGTATAGAGAAAATAGAAACTACCAGATAGAAACTCATTTTTCACCCGCTAACTTTGCAAACATAACTGCATTTGTGCATCGTCTCCTTCTTCCATCTTATTGCAAAAACCTCCTTTTATCAAAAAACACTCCCTCTGCTTAACCCTGGATCCCATTCTTTTCTCTGTTATAAATGTTGTGATTTCGGGAATCAACTTCTCTTTCCTATTTCTCTTAAAACTTCCATGTTTGTTCCTTCTTTCTTATGACAATTCTGTTTCCCTCTGCATCTCTATCCTGTTCTCTCTCCATCTCTGTCTACGCCCCATTTTTCTGTGCAGCATCTCTGCCTCTCTATTACTCACTATAGTCCTCACACTCTCATGATACTTTTACAACCTCACTGTCAATTCAGAAAATTTCACTGTCTTTGAGAAAAATTTAAGGGATCTTCTATGGGCCACCTCTGCATTTCTAGCCAGGTCATATTGCAGATTATTAGTCATCATATTGATTTGCTATATTTGGGTACCTGCCTATGGTCCCTGTGGTGGAAAATGTGGAGTGTGGCCCCTAAGGCACCGTGAGCCATGCACAGGTCAGGTCCATTTTATTTCATTCATTCATATGAAACAGGCATAGCTAAAGTACTTTTCTTTTGTGCAATGAATTCTCTAAGGACAGGCTATATGGAACATTGAATTCTTGTCCAACAAAGATGAAGATGAGATATAAGAAGTGTCTATGGGGGTGGGGACCAAAGATGCAAACCATGGGGAACAATTTTCCACTGTCAATACCTAAGTCCAAGCTCTGTGTTGGGTGGAAAGGCCTGTACTTCCAAGAGATTGGTCCATAATTATTAAAAATGCGTGGCCTGACCCCTAAACGCCCTGTGGCCAAGCAGATAACCTCATGCTTTATTTAGTCCAACTTCCTACACAATCTGTCATCATCAGAGCCTGTCATATTTTCTATGATTTTAAAAAAGCATCTGTGAGCATATGGAGAAGCTGGTGCAAAGGGCTTAATTGTAAAGCAACGTTCCATGAAATGGGGTCTGTTTTTATGATGCTGAAACCATTTTCTCCCAGAAGAACTGCAATTCACGAATTATAGAATAGGCATAGGATTCATGTCCCCATGTGGAATGGTGACTAAGTGTCTCCAGCTATAAATGTCTGTGCTATGGAAGCCAGAAAGAGTAAATTTAAAACCATTTGACTCTAGTCAAACAAATACCATACTTTTCCATTTCCCCAAATATTTTCTCACATTATTGTTCTATGTCTTCATGCAATGTCTTTTATTTTTAAATTTCTTAAGTGTTTTCTTGGATAAAAATTAACTCAACTAGAAAATCAAACTTTCTAGGAGTATCTAGCCCAAGCAATAAAGACTTCAACATAAAGAAGCATCTTATTTCTCTTTTTCAATTTCTAGATGCTGTATTATGTGAAAGACATCCCAGCTACGCTGAAATTCTTCCATAGTCTCTTAGATACCAATGCTAAGATTCTCATTATTGTTGTGTCAGGTAAGTTATTTTCATTTTAAAACAGCAACAGTACATGTATGCATGGATCCCTGAATTTTAAAACTGCAATAGTACATGTATGCATGGATCCCTGTGTTTGAAAGAAGCTTATATATTTTGTCTTCATTATGAAATTCTTGCCTTGGCCTCTAATCATCACCAACTAATTTTCACAGTATTAGGGAAGTCATTTACAACAGTTCTCAATTTAGAAGGTATAGTGGAATTAAACATTTGTTTACTTCTTTCTTTTGGTAAAATATGTCTTTCTCTTCTATATAAGAATCCTTTTTATAAAGCTTAGAGTAAATTCAACTGACAAAAGATTTTAAATGAGACTAAAAATAGTAAACATTTATTTTACCTTCTTTGTACCATTTGAATGTTTCTTTTCCCTCTGTGATGTTTACTAATAAATAAAGGTTTAAACATTTCAGATATCATCAAATTTAATTAACTTGCGTTCTTAGAGCCATGATCAACACTGCTTGCTATAGGTTTTTTCAAATGCCTATCAAAAACAGTTCATTTGTTGTGCTTTGTGTTGGTGTTTTATTTTCTAAGGAGGCATGTGAGCATGACCAGTTGCTGCCAGGGATCTAGTATCACACAGAGAACACAAGTAAACATGTTTAGATAATGAAACATTGACATTGTTGAGGACAGTATTTATTACTTCTTTCATTCAGCAATCTTTATGGATTGTCCACCAGTACTTATGGGTTGATTTTAGATACATAGCAGACTCTGTCTCCCTAAGGTTATACCAGACCCCATACTTGGACACTGTATGTCAAAAAATTGATTTGTTCTTAAATATGAAGAATTGCTTTAAAGATGGCAAACATGGTTATAGCTTGTAATCCTGGGTTTGACCTTATGTGAAAGTTTGGCAATAGAGAGCTCCTGTACACAACCTCTCCCCCAAGGGAACATTTAGATACACTATTTTTATCTCTAATTAATTAAAAATACTCATTTATGTGGGAGAGGTCTCACTTCCCATTTAGAAGGGCTTATGGAAACTGGATTCATCCTACTAACCTCTCTCTGAGCTAATAAAGTACTATCAACTGCATTTAGAATTGCAAAGTAAACTTAGTTATCAACATTGTAGGCAGCCTATTCTTGATGATATTCATCAATCATACAGAAAAAGTATTGTAGACAGAAATAACAATTCATTGAGAAGTCATATATTTTTTATCTTAGAACATGTTTCATCTCAATGGTAGGTCTAATCTCTTATTTATATTTGGTTTATTCCAACATATTTTCAGAAGTTAAGTATCTGAGCACCCAGAAGTTAGCTTTCTATGAGTATATATTACCGATAAGACAAAGCCAGCCTGAAGTTTAGAAGGGAGCATGAATAGTCCACATGTAACTGAGAAGTGACTAAGTGCCCTTATGGCTACAGTATTCTGCTGACTGTATCATGAATGAATTAATTGATGATTATTGGCGTCAAGAGGCTTAAAGACCAAAATAAACTCAATGAAATGTGTTGTATGTTAATACATGGAGCAAGAATACTGAGGCACTTCTAGCTATGTGAATTTGGTCTCTGCATCTCGGTTTATTCAAGGGCCATTTCTGGATAACCATATCTGCATTATATTACATCTTTTCATATATGTGGTTCATAAGTACCATCTGTAAATAAACATTCATCATTTAAAAAATCAAAAGAAAGGGAATAAAGACTCAAAAATCAGTTAGCTTTTTTTGAAAAGTATTTTGAGTCAAAAATTATTTAATCAATGTATTTGATGATGGAAATGTTTTACTCACTTTCTCAATATGCAGTTAACAATTCTTCGTTACTGCTTATAGCACAGGAGACAGCTGTTCCAAAGAGGAAAACATTGTTAATAGACATAAGAATGCAACGAATAACATTTGACAGATTATTAAAGAGATTTTGATGATCTCCTTCCTTTACCATATGCACTTCTTAGAAGAGATTTACACAGCTATAGACATCCATTTTTTCCTAAAAGGAAAACCACTTAGCAAAAGTAGAAGAAAGATTTAGATATTTTATTTGAGGTTTTCTGCTTCTCTTTCTCCTAAGGCTAAGAATGTCTTGGCTTTTTTTGCCTCTATTTGTCAGAATGCTAAGTAAATAAATTAATTAAATATAAGTTAATTTTTTAAAAACCCACTTTTCACATTAATGATTACTTTGCAGTGAAAAATAATTCTACCTGAAAAGAGAAATATAATTGTGAAATATGTTGATCATTGTCATCAATTTAGTATAACTGGAATGTTCCCAGATTCTCCAGTCCTATGGGCATGTCATACTTAACCCTTAAACATCCAGGGTAAATGATGGAGCTCTCAATATTTCAAGTAACTTGGGTAATCCATCCCCTTATCACCATTCCTTTACTCCTGAGGATTCCTGGGGTCAGACTTAAATGCTCTTGGTGATTACCATCCACTGCCTGCTCCAAGTTCAACTTTTGATTTCTTCTCTCCAAATCTTGCATGTGCTGCAACTGCCCTTTTTCATCTTGTTTCATATTGCCCTAAACATGGACATAGTCCTACCTCCTTCCTTCTCCAAAACACCATTCTTGCTTTTGACAGATGTTGAGACCTGTGGGGGAGAAAGAGGAACAAAGAGCAGAATTCAGCATTAAGATCCCACTGTGACTCTCTTTCTCACCTTTCTCTTGCTCAATCTGGACTCCCTTCCATTGAACCTGCTCTCATAACTTCTCTCAGTCTTCCCTCATATCCTCTTAGTTCAGTGCTGAGATGCCACCTCCTCACTTTCTATTGAAACCCTCTTTTTTAACTTTTATTTTAAATTCGGGGGTACATCTGAAGGTTTGTCACATAGGTAAACATGTCCAGGGGGAGTTGTTAAACAGATTATTTCATCACCCAGGTATTAAACCCACTACCCAATAGTAATCTTTTCTGCTCCTCTTCCTCCTCCCACCCTCCTTCCTCAAGTAGACCTCAAAGTCTGTTGTTTCCTTCTTTGTGTTCATCAGTTCTCATCATTTAGCTCCCACTTATAATTGAGAACATGCAGTATTTGGTTTTCTGTTTCTGCATTAGTTTTCTAAGGCCAATAGTTTCTGGCTCCATCCATGTCCCCGGAAAAGACATGATGTCATTTTATATTTTTATGACTGCATAGTGTTCCGTAGTGTATATGTATCACATTTTCTTTAACCAGTCTGTCACTGATGGGTATTTAGGTTGATTCCATGTCTTTGCTATTGTGAATAATCTTGCAATGAACATTTATGTGCACGTGTCTTTGTGATAGAATGATTAATATTCCTCTGGGTATATACCCAGTAACGGGATTCCAAACTATACTATAGGAGGGTGCAGTAACCAAACAGCATGGTACTGGTACAAAAACAGGCACATAGACCAATAGAACAGAATAGAGAAACCAGAAATAAGGCCACACACTTACGACCATCTGATCCTTGACAAAGCTGACAAAAACAAGCAATGGGGAAAAGACTTCCTATTCAATGAATGGTGCTGGGATAACTGGCTAGCCATATGCAGAAGATTGAGGCTGGACTCCTTATACTCTATACAAAAATCAACTCACTATGGCTTAAAGACTACCCAAAACTATAAAAACCCAGAAGACAACCTAGACAATACCATCCTGCACATAGGAACAGGCAAAGAATCCATGACAAAGACACCAAAAGCAATAAAAACATTGGCAAATGGCTTCTACTTAAACTTAAGAGCTTCTGTACAGCAAAAGAAACTGTCAACAGAATAAACAGACAACCTACAGAAAGGGAGAAAATATTTGCAAACTATGCATTTGACAAAGGTCTAATATCCATCATCTATAATGAACTTAAATTTACAAGAGGAAAACAACCCCATTAAAATGTGGCCAAAGGACATGAATAAACACTTCTCAAAAGAAGACAGAGATGTGGCCAACAAACATTTGAAAAAAAGCTCAACATCACTGATCATTAGCAAAATGAAAATCAAAACCACAATGAGATACCATCTCATACCAGTCAGAATGACTATGTATTAAAAAGACAAAAAATAACAGATGCTGATGAGGTTGTGCAGTAAAAGGAACACTTATACATTGTTGGTGAGAGTGTAAAGTGGTTCAACCACTGTGGAAAGCAGTATGGCAATTTCTCAGAGAGTTAAAAGCAGAACTACCAGTTGACCCAGCAACCCTCTTATAGAGTAGTTTAATTCCCTTTTATTCTATTTCTGTCACCTAGATAAACCTGTGTATACATGAACTTGTCTTAACAACAACGCATTTCCCTGAGATAAATTATTTTATTCCCCTCCCTGAGATGAGCCACATCTCATTCATAAAGCATCAGAGGAAGAGTTCAGTTCATGTCTGTCTCCCTCAGATAAGGTATATGATGAAGGTGACTGTAGCTTCCTATTTTAAAAAATAGCAATAGTTTCTTTGTTATATTAACATACCCAATACAAATATATTGGTTAGCTTTTGGAAAAATAGATAAAATCTAGTTTCCAACATTGGGAACAAATTTCATCCCAAGAAATTTCCAATCAGACATTTTCATATCGATGTCAGTGAACAAAATAATTCTTTAAACCCCATTTTTCATTTACTCAACAGATTGAAACATTTCCTAAAGTTGAATATTGACCCAGAACTTGGAATATCTACACTACATTGGTTTACACTAGGTTCTGTTTCTTTTTTTTTTTTTTTTTTTGGAGACGGAGCCTAGCTCTGTCGCCCAGGCTGGAGTGCAGTGGCGCGATCTCGGCTCACTGCAAGCTCCGCCTCCCGGGTTTACGCCATTCTCCTGCCTCAGCCTCCCGAGTATCTGGGACTACAGGCGCCCGCCATCTCGCCCGGCTAGTTTTTTGTATTTTTTTTTTAGTAGAGACGGGGTTTCACCATGTAGCTCAGGATGGTCTCCATCTCCTGACCTCGTGATCCACCCGTCTCGGCCTCCCAAAGTGCTGGGATTACAGGCTTGAGCCACCGCGCCCGGCCTAGGTTCTGTTTTTATCAAGATTCTTTGGGTCACTTTCTCAATGGAATTTGCCTCATAATTACCTAAAAGGGAAGATGCTTCTGTGTATGTTCATTTGTTGCAGGGTAATATTGTCATCCATAGCTGCTCTGCAATGCACAAAACTGAGTACTCATGGTATATAGGGTGGCATGTAGGGAGATTCATCTCTGTTCCTAGATGGTTGTTAAGACTTTGGCACAAAGACAATACTCAGTAAACATGTTTTAATTGAACTGAATAATTGTTTATTATTTCTGCCCTATGATATCAGAACTACAATAAGCTCTGAACATACATCCAAGGAAAAAGAGTGTATTTCAGCTAAAACTGACTTGATGAAATCAGAGAACACAGGAATTTCTGGATATTTGTAGATGGGGTTTAATAAATAGGAATAAAAGACTCAATAAAAAAGACACACACACACACACACACACAAACACACACACACAGCAAATGGAAGCAGCCAGACAAAAGCAATGAAGAAAAACTAAAACTAATTAGGGAAAGAAAAATAAATTGAAATCAGAATTAAATGACAACATTTACTGGTCAGCTTATTGAAATTTATATTGCTTGATGGAATCAACCTTTCCTCTGTGTTTCTAAATATCTATTACAAAATTACCCCAACTCAAGAGATAGTCATTTAGTGATAACTAGTAGAAGTTCCTGATAATGGAGATGAAAGAAATTTGATCTGGGGATAAAAAAAGAAGAGACATAAGAACAAGAGAGTTGGATTTCTTAAAAAAATGTGGAGTATCCCACACTAAAATTGTATCAAAGAAATGTTTTTTCTGCAAATGGTATAGCCAAACATCTATTGGGAGGGTTGCTATTTAAAAGGCAGCCTGTCTGGTTAAGGGAGATGAGCCAGAAGGAGATCACTGAAACTTTCTGTCTGTCATCTCCTTACCTGAGTAAGGAAGGAGGCAAATCATTGTGTGTTATTTTTAATGCAGTGAAAAAAAATCTGGTTTATATCATGTTGAAAACAAAAGTAACACCATATGTTGTGCCCACCGAGAGCCATTATGATAATGCATCAGTCGGGAAGTGCATAATTGCTCAGCTCAGGAATGGCACCAAGTCACATCACTGACACCAGCACATTTTCTGCAATTAGTGTTTGGTTCTTTTTTCTCTGCCAGGTTAAAAATAATAATAATGATGATAACAGAGCCTCTCTTCAACCACTGAAATGCTGATTTTCTTGTAATGTCTTGTTTGCCGGCAAACTCTTATTTAGGAAGACAATTCACTGTCTTTGGAATAAAAGATTTTGTAATAAATACTCACAACTCTCATTTATTTTCATTGAATGGAAGTGTTATTCTTTCTACTTCATTCCAATTCCACCTTCTCCTAGAGCATATCCTACAGTTACCTCTCCCTCTTCTGAAATATAAGTAGAACATCAATTATCCTAGGCTATTTATTATTTAGCCTATTCTTCGTCTTGGTTCATCTCTTGGGTTGAATTAAATCTGGGAACTTTAGTTTAATCCATGCATGAGAGTCAAGGGTCTTTGAGCATTCTATAATCATATGCAGAACTGTGTGGGTATGTATTGTTTGTGTATTTTTCTGGAGAGTCAGTTACTCTCACTAAATCATAAAGGGAGCTTGGGAACCAAAAGTAGCTCAAGACATTTATTCCTAGAAGCACAAAGAAAGTATAAGTTGTCTCTTATATTGCTTTTGTCAAATCCACTTTAACACTTCAGTAATGTTAACTAATGTGTCATGGTTCTAAGGACCTTTACTTTATTAGCTCAGTGAATCCTTGTAGCAGTCTATGAATGGATTATATTATCACCCCTGTTTTACAGATGATAAAATTGAGACACAGGTTCATAAAGTTGGTAAGAGGGAAAGCCAGGCTTCATACTCAGGCAATTGGATTTTAGAGACCATGCTCTTTATTACTGCCTGTACTGACTGTGTATGTAATGTACATGTATTAGAAGGCCCATAAATAGAAACTCATTATTATTGTAGATTTCTGAATAGCAGGTTTGCTTTTTTAGTCTCAAGATTACAATCAGTGGAAATACACTAGCAGACAAATTCATGTATTTTATAAGCACTTATTACACATCTTTCATCTGCTTACCATTGTGCAATAATTCACTTAAATTATCTCATGTAATGCTTGTAGTTGCATTCAGGGTAAGTAAGATAATCCGCATTTTACAGATGAGGAAATTTAAGTTCTGAGAGGCTCATCTCACAAGCCTCATCTCATTCATAAAGCATCAGAAGAAGAGTTCAGTTCATGTCTGTCTCCTTCAGATAAGGTATTCCGTAGCTTCTCTGCAGGGTTAGAATTTCAATTAAGTACTACAAACATTGCTAAAGGGTCTTCTGAACTTGGGGACAAGATTTATAGAAATCCACCTAGTTATTGTCAGTCCAAGGTAGCATCTTTTTTTATATAGGGAAGAGAGTAAAAAATCATTTATTTGAGTAAATCATCATTACTCTGCTCTTTTTTTCCATTTTAATTTTTACTGTTAAAGACTCTTGTCTGAATTTCAGACTAACAACTACCTTTCTCATATCACCACCTGAATGTCCACTAGGTATCTCAAATCTATATTCCTGAAACCAGAAGCCTGATGATACAAAACTGCTCATCCCTCATTCTTCTCCTCTCCAATAATGGCAATTCTGTCCTTCAGGCTCCCACGCAGAAATCACTGTGGTCATCACTGATTCTTCCCATTTACCCATATCCTACATCCAAACTGTTGGCAAGCCTTGTTGGATCTAGGAGTATAATACATAAAAACTCCCACCACTTCTCTTCACCTCCCAGCTCGCTGGTCCATGGGACCTGCCCCCACCTATCCCCAGGTGATTATAGTAGCTTTCTCACTGTTCTCCCCACCTCTGCCCTTATGCTCCAGTACTCTCTTCTCATCTGTGTGGCCAGGGTGACCTTATTAAATGTATATTGAGTCATCCTAATGTGCTGTTCCATACAGAAACCATGTATTGGTAGTGAAGTTGAAACTGAAATTAATTTAAATGAATGCAACTTAAAATTCAGGTCTTCAGTCACACTTGAAACTCAAGTCCTAAGCCACCTTTCAAGTGCTCCATAGCAACAAGTGGTGAGTGACAATCCTGCTGGACAATGCAGATATAGAACATGTCCATTGGTTCAGAAAGTTCTATCAGACAGCATTATGGTGGTTTCCCATTGGGCCCCAAGTGAGCTGATGCCTTCATCCACTCCCCACCCCTAATCCCTCCAACCTCATCTCCTTCTCCTCTGCCCTCACTCATTCAGCTCCAATTTCACTGGCTTCCCGGCTAGTTCTTTAATGGACCACGTGTCATCCTGCTTCAGGTCCTTTGCAGCTGCTCATCTGTCTCCTGGAGTCATCTTCCCCCTGATATCTTCATGGCTTGCTGTCAGGTCTCTGCTCAAACGTCAGGTTATTAGAGAGACTCTGTGACCACCCTAGTTAAAACAGCAGCCCATCAAAGTCTTTAACCCTCTTAGCACTTACTCAGATTACTTTTTCATTTAGTATTTATCACCATATATTTACTTATTTTTCTCTCTCCTCCCGTACTCCTTGAAATATGAACTGCACAAAGGACAAGATTATTATTTTGTTCTATTCTAAGCATCTAGTGTACTTTCTGGCAGACTGCAAATGAAAGAAAGAATAAATGAAAGCGTGAATTTTGTTTTATTGCACAGGAAGCAGTGGCTGGGACAAGCTGTGGAAAAAGTACGGACCACGCTTACCCCAGGATGACCTCTGCCTGTATGTCACATCAGATGACCTCACTCAGATGCTGGACAACCTAGGGCTTAAGTATGAGTGCTATGACCTTTTGTCCACCTTGGACATATCTGATTGCTTTACTGATGGTAATGAAACTGCAGACCTGCTTTGGGATTTTTTGACTGAAACCTGCAACTTTAATGCCACAGCACCACCTGATCTCAAAGCAGAGCTTATGAAAGATCTACAAGAGCCTGAATTTAGTACTAAGAAAGAGGGGAAGGTTCTTTTTAATAATAATCTGAGTTTCATAGTGATTGGGGCATAACTATCAATCACAAAAGTATATTCAAAAATTATATTTTGAACAACTCTGATTGCTCATTGATTTCCATATTAAAATTACAAACACCTACATTAATGTAGATAAAGCACTGTTTGGGTATGAGATGTAGCAAATTCCAAGACATTATTGAACTTCCATTTGGAATCATATGAGACACTGCTGGTCTTATCCTGTCCCTCCTCCAGGAAGAGAGACCTCCTCCAGGAAGAGAGGCTCAACATAACATAAGCTAGAAAAATTAGATGACTGAATTTCTATGGCATATTGATAATAAAATTCATTCCATTTGCTGATTGTATGAAATTTTCTAGAATAATAATAAAATATATACTATAGATTCTTTATTAGTGAAGTATGCACTTATCAATACTTTGAACGCAAAGCCTGTGTTACTGATTTGGCCATTTTGTGAAGAAATATTTCTCTTTGTACATTCTTCTATTGTACTTTTTATCTCATTTTTATTAATTTTTAAGAGTAAGCACCTTTAGAATATTAAAAATTAATTCTTTATCATGTGTTGTCATTTCTTCCCATTGTGTTTCTCTTGTAATTTTACCTGTGAATTAATAGCTTTTTGTTTGTATTTTTGATATTCTGAAGTTTTCTATTATATTCAACCAAATTTTTTAAAGTCTGGGCTTTGATACATTTTAAAAGACCTTCTAAAACCAAAGTTTTAGAATACTAACATTTTATCAAAATAATATTATAGTTTTGCTTTTTTAAAAAAATGAAATCTTTAATATGTTTGAAATTTAGGTAAGTGTAACAGTGAGAACAAACTGTTTCCCCTCAAAATAATAGCCAGATGTATAAACAAAATTTATTGAAGAACAAAAAAACACAAAACTAAAACCTGTTCTAGCTTAAAATGCACCTTTTACCAGATTTCTAGGAATTGCGTAAATGCAAGGTTCTAGAAAACCTTCAATGCATTTCGATACTTTATAGTTTCTTATGTCACTCTTAAGATCTCCTGTAAGACCAAGAGTCATTTGGGCTGTAGGATTTCAGGGGGGTTTTGAAAACATATTTGATGTTTTTTATTTTTAATAATAACTCTATCATTTTTTTACATAAACAGTACATAGCTTTAGATAGCTAATTAATAATTAATAGCTAATTAATAGCTATTAATAATTAATAACTAATTAATAGCTATTAATAATTAATAACTAATTAATAGCTATTGATAATTAATAACTAATTAATAATTAATAAACATTTTAAGTATGTAAATAATTAGTACTCCCTGTCAGAAACAAAACAAAAGTAAGGTTTTACTAAACAGCTCATGAGCCCTCATTCTGCCAATGAGGAAGCCTTCAACCCGCTGTGATACTCTTTCATGTAATAGGGCTTCCATGTAATGCTGATGTATAATCACTCTAAAAACTTAAACGACCCCTCTCAATCACCTAGTTTATCCCCAGGAAATATACTGGCATAGGGAGCCTATTTACACTGATAAGCTACCAAGCTTTGTTGTTCACAGTAAGTAAGATGGACTTGCATTGCTCTCTCTTTTTTTTGGACAACTTCATCAATGCTTTTTGAATTATTTGTTCCAACAAATGAAATGACAGTTCTCCAATCAGATTCCTGAGTATGAACACTGAATCATTAATCATACTGATATGTACTACTGACAAAGGAAATCTGTGAGGCACATATGATTGATGGGTATGGGGCCATGAAGACCTGGAAGAGCTTCACCAGAAATATGGAAATCAAGACTTTACAGAGTCTTTTGTATAAAGCACACATGCAAAAACAAACAAAAATAGAACTAACAATCCTATTGAAAGATGCAAAACAATTGCAGTCCATAGATTGGTGTTTGTAAATATGACCTTTTTCTCGTCCTTGTTAAACCTTTAGTATACAAGGATAAATAAATTCTCACCTGCTTAATTTTAATGCAATTGAAACACACAGCCTTTTTAAAGAGAGAAATTCCCGTGAAAACCTACTAGCTAGCCATGGGAAGCTATATAAGTTCAAGGGATAAACCTATCCCTGATTTCTTCTTGCACTGTATGATATTACCAAAATTGGGGCAGTCACATGCTGGCTTTTCAGGTTTGTTCTTGTGTTTCAGAAAAAAGTGCTCAGGGTGAATTTGGAATGTTGTTTTATGTATTGTGGATCTCTCAGTGTTTAACATGGTGCCTTGCATATGGTAAATGCTAAGCAAAGGGGCATCAATGAATTCTTTCCTTCTCAAACATTTATTTTGTACCTTGTGTGTTCATATTATTGCTGTAAACAGAGCTCAAGAAAGCCAACAAAGTTATGTGTTGCCATTAGTATGAGTGTAAACCTTAACTTATTTAGGACTCTTTCAGACACTTTTTTGCACGTATTGTTAGGGCATATTGCCAAAACCCAAAGAGAAAGCATGATATGGAGCACAGCATTTTAGGGCTTGATATTTGCTTATTATAAAAATTGGTGACTTTCTTAATTAAAAACCCTTCCATTCTGGGCCATAAAAATTAAGTAATTTCTAATGCACATCCATAAAAAGAGATGCAAAGGCCATAGAGAATACTAGATCTTAAGTCTGTGGACCTGCACAGACCCAAATGTGTATTTAATGTATTTTAAATGTTTGTTTAATGAGAATAGCTTGCACATAATACTTTATTATTGAAATCATATTTGTATGTGTCACCTCATCAGAATGTTACTTCTAAGAAAATGTGAACTTCTTGTGAAGTCCCACAGTGGAGTGAGTGGATTAAAATAACCTTGTTAAATAAAGCTGAAAAGCCGGACTTAACTGGGTACAAATTCTGGTTGTATTAATTACTCACCAAGTGACATTAGGCACTTTATTTTCTGTCTATTCTCATATTTATTCATCTGCAAAATGAAGTGAATCATAGTATCTACCTCAGAAGATGGTTATGAGAAGCTCAGGAGTTAAGCTTCATATGCACATAAAGTGTTAGACTCATCAGGAGTACTCAAAAATATTAACCACTGTTGTTATTAGTTACTCATGGAAACTCAATACAAAATGCAGACTAAATAAAAAGTTTAAGGAAAATTACAACTAAGGCCGGAGAGCTAGTACATGTAGGATCTGGCCTAGTTTCTGACCTTGAGATTCTTAGCCACAGGAAGATGGCCTCTGTGTCTTTCAGAGCTAAGCTGGTCGTCCAAGAGACTCAAAATGCCTTCAGGATTGCACCATCCAAGCCCCAACTTAAGGGATCTGCCTCCCTTAGCTATCCATGCTCTAAGTGCCTGTTCTCAGTACTATGTGAAATGGCCCCATCTCAACCCTGCCTGATGAGACTATCCAGCTGGCACATGGATAGAAACCTATAAGCAGAAATTGATGAAATTTTCTTTCTGAAAATTATGAAATGCATCCATTAAAAATTCTCTTAAAAATTTGAAACTACAAATCTGGGGCAACGAGACATTCATTCACTTATTTGTGATATATACAGTTAATCAGTATCTATTGAGTTCCTCTTAGGTGTGAGAGAGTTTTCTAAGCAAAGGACATATCACAGCAAAACAGCAACAACAACAACAACAAAGTTCCAGATCTCATTGACCTGATTTCTAATGGGAGAAATAGACAAAAAATAAATATATGCCAGAGAATGATAGGTGGTATTAAGAAAATAAAAGTAAATAAGGGGAAAAGAGTACCAGATGGTGTAATATTAAGTGGAGTGATCAGGGAAGCTATCTTTAAAAGAATGAGATTTGAACAGGGATTGAAATGCAGTGAAGGAGCAAACCATGCATAGAGTTGGGAGAAGAGCATTTGAAGAAGTGCGAATACAAAGGCCCTGGTGTGGAAATGAGCTTGACATACCTAAAGGACAATAAGGAGGCGAGTTGGCTTTCTATAGTAACTGAGCTGAAAGGTCCTAAGATACATTCAAGTCTAGAGTCACCACTGTGGGCCACATGTGGGAGAACCTCACTGGGTTGCCATGGTTTGAAGCTGAGGCATGGAACCAACTTGCAGAGAGAATGAGAGATGCCAGGAGTGTAAGACCACATGGGCTTGGAATGGGAGATGAGCTTTGGCTGTCTCAAGGAAGGGTCCTTGCAATTTCTATTCCCGTCTGTGTCTAACCTGAAAACAAATACCATTTTACTCCAGATGTCCTTGTGGGTGTCTGCTTCTTGCCTCCCAAATGTCTTAGGTAGAGCAAAATAGAAGATCTGATTTGGTTCTTACCTCATGAATTAGAAAGATTATTATTATCCTATTTCATAGGTGAGGAAACTGAGATACTAATACATTGAACAATTTAACCCAGCTCCCAAAGCAAGTTGATAACAGGAAATTAGTCAAACCCTGTATCTACCGACTCACACTGTATGTCTATATATTGGACAAGTTAAATATGTGATCTTCATTCATCTTAGATGCAGAGTATGACTTCATAGAACTAAATCACCATTGCCCCCAAATATCCACTTGTACATTGAAGGGGATCTGATCATAAAAGGGAAGAAGAAACAATCAGAGGATCAGAGTACTATGAAAAAAATCACCTCCTTGAATAACGAGATAGGACTCTTTCTAAATACTACACTTCACTAACAAGTTCATTTTAAACTTGTCATAAATATCTGATTTTTCCATCCCATTGCCTTGACTTTTGCCTGTATTTCTCTGCCTCACCTCCTACCAGGTCCCAGACATCACCAATTTCATGTTTAAATTATCTGGCATTCATACCCTAGCTCCCCTATGATTCATAAACTGTGAAATACACATCCATAGTATGCGATCAACTAATGCAGGATAGTTAAAGCTAAGGATCCTGTAATCCATTTCTCAATGTGATATACACCATAAAAAGGCAACTGCAGTAAAAGGGGGGTTGATTTAGGAGGCTCCCTGCGTAACGACAGTCACAATTTCTAAATGTGCCAAAAATTAATTAGGACTCTGAGTCAGATTGTAGTAATCTCTGTGGCAATGGATTAATAAATACAACAAGACACTGTTCTGAAGCTGCATTGACACAGGGGGATACTCTGTATAAGCAGTGTCTTTCCATGATCATATTCTTCTCTTGAAGAATTATCTGTGTTTCCTGATTTGTCTTAATGATACTTGAAGGACTTTGCAAACAACCTGCTTAGGATAGAAAATGTTGAAATAAATCACAGGAGCCATCAGGTATGGTCCAAGTTTGGTGAGTTTTCCAAAGACATTTGCTATAGAAGATGGAGAGAAGTGTCAGTACCTTTATTTATGTTCTACAGCTAACTAATTTCATGCTAATTTCATTTCTGTACTGTGATTCCTTTTTCTCCATGTGTTGATATATGAGTTTCATGAGTTAATTCTCTGGTTTTCAATGCAGGCAGACTGGACATAAATCCCAGGGTTTTGTTGAAGAGGCAGTTGTTCCATGCTGCTTGTTATCAGCACCAGCACACTGCAGCCTTAGCTTATTTATCAAGATATTGCTGCCATGCTGCACATTTCCCAACAGACTTCATCTACCCCACAATAGCCTTTAATGGAAGGTGCATTACCCTCCTCGTGGTTTGTTTATAATTATATTTATTAGGGTTTTTATTTCTCCACGACTGACTGGGAGAAGAGTTTGAACTTATTCCTCATTGTATAAGTTACCCAGGCAAGGAAATTAGCCAGGGCTTACTAATCCAGGAGAAGCCTCATGGCATGAATTTGTTTGGGCAAGGTTGGCAACTTTTGAGTTTCCCATCTGTGTGTCCTAGGAATGGTGGAGCAAAAACTGGCTCTTCAGGTTGGCTGCTTCCCTCTGTTTTATTTGGCCACTCTAATTCATAGTTTCCAGCTTGAAAAAGATTTAATCATGGAGGAAGATTATTTGCTAAATAAAACAGACCACAGGGGGTTTAAAAGACCCCATTTTAATAATAGTTAACATTTATTGAGGGCTTATTATGTGTCGTACTCATGTTAAGTGTTTATAGGCATTATACAATCTAATCCTCATAACAAGCTTATGAGTGAGTTAGTTACAATTTCTATTCCAGTTTCACAAAGAAGGAAACTGAGGTTTAAATTATATATTAAATTATATAATGTGTGCCACATTCTCACATCTGGAGGAGCCAGAATTCTGATACACACGAATTAACCCCAGGGCCATGTTCATAACCAGTACATCTTGCTGCCTTTAATGTTGACCTTCATTGACTCTCTGTCCCTTTTCCTCCTCTTTAAGTTTCATATAGGAATTATCTCCTAGCTTCTTAATTTGTATTCTGTTTCCCAGGATGGATCTCACCTGGTGACTCTAGTATAAAAATAGCACCTGTTTGACTTGATCAACTTTGGCCCAAAATATATTATCTTCAAGAGGCAAAATACATTATCTACAAGAGGCAACTCCTGTATTGCTGTGGCTTGGTCTCTTGGGCAAGAGAGAACAATCCCAGCAAATTGATCCATTATTTTGAGCTTGTATAAACATATCCTCAGTTACTGAGTATCTGATAACAAGAGCCTATTTTATTTTGTTTTTATTTTTATTTAGCTTTTATTTTTTGCGATGGAGTCTTGCCCTGTTGGCCAGGCTGGAGTGCAGTGGTGCAATCTCGGTTCACTGCAAGCTCCACCTCCCAGGTTCACGTCATTCTCCTGCCTCAGTCTCCTAAGTAGCTGGGACTACAGGCGCCCGCCACCACGCCCAGCTAATTTGTTTGTATTTTTAGTAGAGACAGAGTTTCACCTTGTTAGCCAGGATGGTCTCAATCTCCTGACCTTATGATCCGCCCGCCTCAGCCTCCCAAAGTGCTGGGATTAAAGGCGTGAGCCACCGCGTCCAGCTGCAAGAGGCTTTTTAACAGCAAATATTGAGCCCAGTGTAGCTCCAGCTGGACAGAGTCATGAGGTGAGGTGGCAGAGACTAGCCCCCTCTCCCTTCCTTCTATGGTAGTAGAATGTCTAATTTTTAACTAGCTACAAGCCTGCCCAGACAAGACTACATTTCTTACACGCCCTTGGAGTTTGATATAGCCATATGACTAAGTTCTAGACAATAGAATGTGAGAAGAAATAACACAATTTGTGGAACATGATGACAAAGGAAGAGATATCTTCTCCTCTTCTACTTTCTTTCCTTCTGGATGGCTGGAATGTTACTGTTGTAGTCAACTATGTCAGACCAAGCAGACAAGGACAGCAATACCCTTGGAAATGTGGAGGAACAAGGTACAAGGAGCCGCATCCCTGGACCTGATGGAGCAGAGTTGCCATTTTGGGGTGGACTACCTGCCCTCTGAGTGTTACCTGAGAGAGAAAGGGCATTCTACCTTGTACGTACGATATTAACTTTCTTAGAGTAACAGCAGTTGAAACCATGCCCAAACTACCATAGGTAGCTTAATCTGACCCACATATTTCCCATCTGTTTCAGAATCTTTTTTTTAATCTGCAAAGGAAGCCAAAAGAAATATGAAATGGTAAAAAAAAAAAAAAAAAAATTGGAAAATAAACATAAGTTATATTGAGGGTAGCAAAGTAGATGACTGCACTGGAAGACAAACGTTTTTTCAAAAGGGGCCAAAATATCAAGATGAGAAGTGCACTCATCTTATCCGTCACCTGAGTCCTAGACATTTAATCTGCATTATGTCAAATACCCAAAAGATGAGCAGATGACTTAGTCATTCATCACAGTGTTTAGTTAGATTTCAATAAAACATAAAAATATAAACATTAACAGATTCTACGCATGGTGCCCATGCACTGCTTTTAAAATTTCTGTGGACTGAAGAAAGACCTAGGAGGCTTTTTAGATACTTAAATTTCTTGGTTCCATCCCAAATCTGAGCCATGTGTGCAGTTCAGGAATCTGTCTTTGTGAACTAACCAGGTGATTTTCTGGCTCACCAAAATACCTAAACCTGCAATATATTGATGTTTGCAAAGAATATTATAACAATAAAAAATAGTAATAATTATAGAAACATTAAAATCATATGCTTACCTATCTCGACAAGTATTTATTGAATTGCTGTAATTAATAATAATATTATCTACAGTGAATTGAGTGTTTATATTTTCCGGGGACTATATAAAATTCTTGACATATTATTTCATTTTGTTTTCACAATAAAAAATCAGTCTTTAAAATTATCGTCATTTTTCAGATGAAGACTCTGAGGTTTGATAGGTTTAGATAGACTTACCCACAGTCTAAGCTAAAAAGTGATAGCATGGGGCCATTTCTGGATTTTTCTCCCTTCACAGTCCAGGTGTTTGACTCTTAGACAGGAAGGTCTTTCACGGAATCTTGGAGCCATCATCATTCAGAGAGAAAAATCATGGCTCAAAGGTTATTCAAGTAAGCAGTAGTGAGCACATAGGTGTTCAGCATGTCTGTACCTGCCATTTGCAAGATATCATATAGGATTTGTGAAAAGATGTGAGTTCAGGGATAAGAAGAAAAGAGAGAACATAAAAACACATTTTCTGAGTTAAAAGGCCAAGTTTTGTATAAATAATTTTAGCGATTGTAAACACATACACACACACACACACACACACACACACAGACTTTAGAGATGCAAAAATGCTTTCAGTGGGTTCCCAAGATAGTGACAACTCTAGTTTCAGAATTTTAAATTCATAGTGATATAACAAAATCTTGTTGTGAATTGTTTCAAATTTATAGTTTAATTTTATTGATATTTTTGTCTGCGTTTGGCTAAGTTATGGTCGCATTTTTCAATTTTTTTTTTTTTTTTTTAAAGATGAAGTCTTGCTCTGTCTCCCAGGCTGGAGTACAGTGGTGCTATCTTAGCTCACTGCAACCTTTGCCTCCCGGGTTCAAGGGATTCTCGTGCTTCAGCCTCCCTAGTATCTGGGACTACAGGTGTACACCACCACTCCCAGTAAATATTTTGTATTTTTTGTGGAGATGAGGTTTTACCATGTTGGCCAGGCTGGTCTCAAAATCTTGACCTCAAGTGATCAGCCGGCCTCAGCCTCCCAAAGTACTGAGATTACAGATGTGAGCCACCACACCTAGCCAACATGTAATATCTGTGGATGTGTGTCATACACACCCAGACATAAAGACACACACAAATCATTTATATACGCACTTCCACATTTGTATCCCAGCTGTTGATCTCTATAGTGACAGAAAGCATGACATGGATTACAATTTCATTTTAATTTAAGATGAATATTTGTGTATTTTCTTAATTTAAAATAATACTTGCATAAGCAGGACACTAGTATACATCAAATTTTAATGGGATTCTTAATTACAGAAGGAAGTTAAACAAAGAAATTAACATACAAGATGTTACATTTAACTCAAAGACCTCAATGTATTTTATGCTTTTGTTTTATAGTAAGAATTTTTAACTAACAGTACTACCAGGTAGAGGAAAAAAGTCTTCACTTTCAATAAAAATAAAAATGCTAGAATTAAATAGATTAATATCTAATTTTATGCCTTCATTTATATTATGTGCAAAAATTATCTTAAATATTTGTTATGGATGAAGTGGCTTTCTACCAAATTGGGCCTTTTCAAAGTAGAAAATGTTAACATAAATTGTAGCATAAATCATTGCCTCATAGAATACCAGAAGGCGCATATAAAAACCCATATCTTTACTGCACATATTTCCCATTAACCATAATCTATTAGTAATTGAAGTTCATTACAAATTCTTGTAGACTTTATTGATATCATGCAGCATGACATACCGGACCTGGCTTGCATAACAAGAAGTCCTTGCTGAGAAATATCCTATTAACAATGACAGTGCATTTGTCATTGTGATAATAAACCCGAGAGCTGTCTGTAGACTATAAATTATCAAGGCGCCATTTGTGCTGCCCTGGCTTGAAGGTTTGTCAGTGTTTCCATTTTAAACCCTTGATTTTCAGTGAGTTGTAACTCAACTATCAGAATCTGCAGTGAGCTGCAACTTTACATCCAAGGACTCAGCTCGTGACTTTTTTTGAAACAATTCTTAAATATGACTTACATTTTCTCATCAGGAAGAACAGAGGTCTGCTGGCTTGAGCACAATAGTATCAAAGAGATCTGCAAAACATACTCACTTCCAGCAAAAAAAAAAAAATATGTTTAGATCTGGTCCAGAATATCTATGGATATTTAAAATCAGAGTTTGTAATGGTCCCTTTTTTATGCCTTAAAAGGACATTATTTATTTTTTAGAAGGGTAACAACTAAAAGCAAATGTCAGACTTTCAAGGTAACTACATATGTCAGGGGATTTTTCCTTTCATGCAAGAGCCTCCATTTCCATCCCTGTCAGATTAATAATTTGAAAAATAGAAGAATTTGCATGGAGAAGTGAGACACATTGCTGTCAAGGGAGGGGAACATTTGAGAAGCAGATGTATATTTGAAACAGAAATAGTAATGATTGTGTAAATAGATGTGCCTTTGGCTTGGAGGTGAGCTTTACCAGTCTGTGACATTTCTCAGCCAAGGAGCTGGAAGCCCGCAGAACCAGAAAATGCTTTCTGCGTTACATGAAGGACTGGTTCCACAACCTGCAATCTTTCTTACCTCAAACTGGGCTGGTAGACGATTACAATTACTTGAAAAATGTTCCCAATTCCCAAATTAAGGGCATTGACTTCTATGGATACACTGACAGCAACTAAAACTCTCAAGTCTCAAGGTTGTATAGAGGGTGATTAATTGATCTGAGCATTTGGATACCAGTTGCATACAAGCCTGGATGCTGGGTACCACATGAAAGGGAAAAGTGAAGAAAAAGACTGGTTTCAGCTCTCAGAGAGGTTGCTAATTCCTAAGGAAGACTGACAAGTAAGAACGCAAATATTATACAAGACAGAGTGAGATGTAAATGGAAAATTGAGCTGTAAAAACTACTTGAGGAAAGGTAAAGCGATTAATTTTTACTAGACGCCTAAAGAAACAGACTTCATGGACAAGACACATTTAAGCAGTATCTTCAAGAATTTCATCATTTTAGAGACCACCATACTCCCCGCGTCCACCCTTCACCCCACCATGTAACACAATGCCCTTTCCTGGGATGCGTTACAATGTGAGGAGAATAACACATTCCTACTATAGGAATGTCCCAGACTAGCTTGGATGGAGTAGACTAGCAGATATTTGCCCAACTTCTAACAATTACAAATACAAAATAATTTTCAGAGTATACCAATTGCTTAGAGTGATTGGGAACAACCAAAGTGTAGCCAGCTAGAATAAACCTTCTTTTATTTCAGGGAAATCCTAATGTCTGGGTCCTTCTAGATCCCTTTTAATGAGACACTGGGCCTTCAGTTTTACTCAGTCATTAAGTGAGAGAAAACACAGCACATATTCATTATATTGAATTTATTCTCAAATGTGTTAAATAAAAATCAAATAGTTCAGACAAAATCAAATCAGAGCTTTGGGTAGATAATTGCCGAGACTACATACAAAATCCCAAATCTGTGTCCTAGACACTATGCTAAATGATTGCAAATCATGAAGTAGGTTTTAATATTTCCATTTTATAGAATAGAAAACTGATACTTAGGCAAATGGCAAGTTCTGAGACAGGTTAAGATTTGCCTAATACTAAACAGCTATTTGAAGGTACAACAGAAATTCAAGCTTTGGCTTCCTGACTACATGGGCAGTCAAACCATGACCTCTAGCCTCCATACACTTCCACTGTTGTCTTTTAGTCTCAAATAATAAATTGGAGAGAGCATTAAGAATGTTAGTTCTCACCTTCCAAAACTTAGTTCCTATTACCAATTAAATATCTTTCAAGTTTTTTCTTTTCTTTCTGAAATAATTTGATTGATGCTCTTCAGATATGTACCATTCTGCTTCAATTTTGTCCTCAAGAGCTATTTCAAAACA
>NW_012114566.1:450992-451382 GCF_000951035.1 Colobus angolensis palliatus
ATTCATAATTCAGGATCCAATTCTCATTTGAAAATAGCTCTGGTCTTTGGGACAATCATGCATATAAAATTTGCTCACATCTAGATAAAAGTTCCACCACTTTAATTTTAAATTCCACAATGTTCTTGGGCGCTTTGCTTCCCATGTTAGCATCTTTGCCATTTGGATATGGCTATCTGTTAGTTCACTTGCTTTCTTTTCAAACTCCTTCCTAGTGCTCTAATAAATTACATATTTTTTTCTATCAAGTTTAATGTCCTTTCATAGCGGTGAACATGACTTGCAGAGTACACAGTGCACCGAAAGATTCTCAGCAAACAGAGTATGGTCATTTTGATTCCAAACGTTTGCCCAGGCAATAGTTTGCCATTTGGAACCAACCCAAAAACC
>NW_012114566.1:452867-481777 GCF_000951035.1 Colobus angolensis palliatus
CTTTATGCCAAATATATGCAGTAACACAAAAGTTCATTTTAAATTTAGAGATATGATAGTACAGCATATCTGGGTTCCATGCTGTGTGAAGCCCAGGAAGATAACAAACTTCATGAAGAAATTTTTCTGTCATCACGGGCAGCTACTGTAGAGTAAAACTGTCACTTCTAATATGGCACAGCCAAGCCTGAAGGGGAAGGGAGGGGCCACAGAGGACACCACACTCCAAGGTGTGTATTTCTACAGGCTCAAATATGTCTGCGACGGCATTCCAAAGATTCCTCCCACTGTACCTACTGCCACCCAAATGGGTGCTGTGAAAGGTCTAAAGGCAACTGTTCCTCAATGAATCTTATGTTTATGATGAGGAGATGCAGCCCTAGAGGGCAGAACTGCTGGGGTACTCTAAACCCTCTAAAGTCCTTTTCAGATCACATCTTCTAACTATCCTCACTTCCTAAAACTCTTCCACTGTGAATTTTAGAAGTTCTTGTCTCTTATCATTAAAAGCATTGGTATTCTCGATCCCCTGTGTTCCAGAACCTCCTCCTGTCTTGAGAATACCATTTTCCCCATAGCCCTTTCAAATGATAGCTCTTATCCCATTGCATTGTTGTAAGCCTAAGGAAGGATGGTGTCCTCTTATCTCCTCATTGTCATTTCCTTCCTATCTTCTCTTCTTTCTCCATGAAAACAATCGACTTTGAATCTCAGGTCATCAGCCTATTCCAAATACCAGTTCTCCTTGTTTCTGTTATTAACTCATACTTGGAGACCATTTTCTCTTAATTTTTGAGGATTTTTGATCCTGGCTCATTGTCCCTCTTTTTCATACCACTCCTGCTTTTTGGTGATTTCAATTTCCCTCCAACCTAATATTACCCTGCTAATATCCTGGCTTCTAAGTCACTGACCTCCTCTCTTCCTATGTTCCTCTCAGCTATGTTTCTCAGCCATTCACTCACATTTGCTCTCTTGTCTTACCCTAACCGTGTGCCCTCCATATTTTCTATTTTCAGCATCACATTCTGCTATGTTTCCAGCCCACTCCCTCCAGGAACTCCTCTCCAACCTCCCTTTGACCCCATCAGAATCTACAATTTCTCAGTGAAATCAATTTACACTTTTCCTGGCTTGCCTTCAATTCAATCCTTTTGTAATCCAGCTTAAATTCTGGTGACCAATAATTATAATCCCTCCCTTGCATGTATCCACAAACTTGTTGTCACTCTCTCACTTCATCATAGGCAAAAACACAGCCCTACTTAAATCTCTTTGTCTACTCCATGCCTGCAACTGTGCAACTGAACACGACTGAAGAAAAGCATAAAACCATGATGAATGGCCTCACTTTAAATTCATGACCACTAATCTCAAGTGGGCTCTTAATGTTAACTGGAAAATATATTTCCATATCCATTTCTCTCTCACTCTACCAGTGGGGTATGTCTATTTTTAGTTCTTTCCTTAAACCTTCAATACCTCTTCCCCCATCCTTATTAGTTGATGACTTGGTTCCTTCTTCTCAGTAACATATTTTACTGATAAAATAAAAGCAACAAAAGAACTTCTGCAAACTCCAACCCCATCTACTCGCTTGCCTGCACTTGTGCCTGTTACACTCTACTTTTCCTTCTGGTGCTCATATGATTCCGATAACTGGAGGAACACCTGGGTTCTTGGTCTGGCACCGATTTTGATAGTGACACAGATCCTGTGGAGTGGTTTTATGGAGCAGAGAGTTTAATAAGAAAGAAAGAAGAAGCTCCCCCATACAGAGACAGAGGGAGGGGCACTCCAAAGCTGCATGAGGAAACCCTGTGTGCTGTGGAAAAGTGATTGCTTATATAAGGAGACTAGAAGACGCAGTGTCTGATTTGTGTAGGACTCCGGGTATTGGTTTGACTAGGTATAGCCCTCCCACTCTAGCCTTTTAATATGCAAATGCAGGCCACCATGATGTTCTATACACGTCGGGATATGTGGGGGCAGCCATGTTGTCAGGCACATGTTGGGCCAAGGGCCCAGGAAGAATGCAGAAATCGCCTTGTTTGGGTGGACCCAGTTTCTAATGGCCAGCATGGCCCATCTAAGAGCTGCGGTTTTCCTGCTAGACAAGAAACATTTCTGGAGTTGCTTTAAAAGAAACAAAAGCCTCCCAAGGAAACCTTTTCCTCTCTATCTGCCAAAAATAACTTCTTAATAACTCCTATAATAGTACCATAGATGCACTATCCATGCTTCTAGCTGATATGAGTGTCTCTACCTGTGCACCAAGTCCCAACTCCTCTGCACTGTCTGAAGACATCATGGCAGCAATTATACCCTCTTTTTCCAAACCATGATTTTCTTTTCTCTATTAAGTCTTTCTCTCCAACATAATAACTTGCTTTTTATTCTTCTACCTTCTTTTTACCTCTACTTCATTCTTGAGCCACTATTTATTTCTGCCTTTCCCTTTACAGAAACTTTCCTGGAAAGTGTTTTCTGTCCTTGCTGGGATTCATTTTCTTTCTTAATTCTTCCTTGATTCCACCCCATGTTTTCTCCACACCACTCTATTAATGTTGTTTTTGGCAGCCCCATCAATGACCTCAGATCCAGTGGTAAGTCCTTGGTGCTCACCTTATTCCATCTACTAGCCTTATGTTACATGTTCTATCTTGAAACACATTCTTCAATTGACTTTCCGGACATCCCCCACCCGATGTTTTGCCTCACACCTCATTTGCCACTACCTCTAAAGCTTCTTTTCGAGTTTCTCCTCATCTGCCTGACCTCTTAATGTTGGAGTACCAAGGACTTCATTATGGAATTTTTATTTTCCTGTTTATGCTCACTTTCATTCTCTTGGGGCTTTACATACTGCCTAAGTACTCATGATATGCTGACAACTCTAGGATCTCTCTCTCTCTCCATGAATTCTAGATTCATAGAAGCAGCTACCTATGTCACACGCCCTGTTAAATGTCTAATAGGCTTACCAAGTTTAATGTGTCTAAATATTAAGCTTCTAATCTTCCTGACCCCAACCCCAAGCAAATATCCTCTATCTCATCTTTGCCCCATTTCAACTAATGCCATTCTTCCAGAAGCTCTGGCTAGAAACCTTGAATTCTTCCTGGAGTCCTTTGTATTTGTCACATCCTATCCCAAAATGATGCTAAATCTTTTCCACCTCTTTTCCTGAATGTCCTTTAACCAGAAAACTCATGACTTTCTTCTTCACCTCCATTGGCTCTTTACTTAAATGCCACTCTGAGGCCCTCCCTGACCTTGAATTTAAAACTTCAACACCCTATTCTCAACACTTACTATCCACTTCCCTGCATTATTTTTCTCTGTAGCATATATCACCATTTTAAAAAATGTTATTTATTTATTTTGTTTATTGTCTGTTTGTCTCTCCCATCCTTCCACTGTCATATTATACACTCTTTGAAGACAGGACACTGTTTTATTTGCTCACTACTCTATCCCCAGTACCTAAAACAACACAACACATGGTAGGAACTCACTAACAGTTATAGAATACGTTAGGAATACCACTTTCAAGTAACCATTTTGAAGTTTGCATCCCCAGCACCCATCCTGAATATCACAAAGTCTCTTGTCTACTCCCTAAGCGACAGTATCCCTTTGCTTTCCTGCTGAGAGTGAAGCAGTTCTGGAAGGGGAAGCCCAGTAATGTACTTTTGCATGAAAGAAAGCCTGTGGTTTTGATGTGTTAAGGCCTTGGGTATGATGGTTCGCTAGCATTAAAGTGGTGGTGAATAATTCTCTTCCTCCCTGCAATGCAGCATTTTGGTAGATAACAACATCTTATTTTTAGTCTGAATCATTTCTGATGACTTGTTCATTTCTAACAGCATGCTCATTCTTCTGCATACCATAGTCAAAGGTTTTTGTTCATCTCTGCACTGCCCCACCCCATCCCACTCACCTTTTCTAAAGTCAGCCTCGATCAGCCAGGGTCCCACTAGAAGTACAGAACCCACTCTGAGGAGTTGAAACAAACACAGAGAATTGTTTCCACAGCTATATAGAATGCAGGGAGGATGCTGAGAAAGCCTCCAGTACAGAGGGAGGCAAACCAGAAATGAATGATGGTTTTCTGGAGACCAAGAAGAGAAACAGTGGCTTCTGAGAATCACACCATAAATGCAGAAGTGGGAATTTCTCCCTCCTGCTCACCAACATCCAATCTTCCATTAGTACCTTTCTTGGCATAGGATCCTGGAAAACACAGTCTGCAGGGGTCAGTTAGTCTTCTCCCTTCACTGCTTCCCCACCCTTTGTGATACATAGCAGAGCAGGGGGAAATTCGAGAAACAGATCTTAAGGTAAACAGCTCCATGAACAAGCACACAAGTCGGGATTTTGGTCATTTCTAGCAGTCAGAAGTTAATTGCCCCAGATGATCTGAAGATGCCTATAAGAATCTTCAAGATATGAAGTACAATCAAGCTTACCCTTAACAGCTTCGGGTAAGGTGGTGAGGTTTTGTTGTGGGGTGCTGACAGAAACTTAGGATAGTGTAGAAGGGGAGGAGAGGAGAGCCTCCAGCTTTGAGGCTGTTTCAGTTCCCACTAGGGTCATCCCTCTCTCACTAAGGAGCCCATTCTGTGGGAGGTCATGTCTGGGACTTGGGCACCAACACTCAGTTTCCCACTCACTTCCCATGTTCACAGTTGTTGGCAAACTTCCTTCACATTAGTGGGGCTCTGATTTTCAAGAATCCAGAAATTCTCAAAAGGGCTATTAAGCTATTAGCCATAGTTCTAAAGGATCATATTGTGAAAGCTATAGTTGCCTACAGTAGGTCCCAAATAGAAAAGTAAATATGAAACTTTCTTTTACAAAAAGTTAAATGATGGGAAATAACTAATTTTGATTAGTTCTCTGATTAACCTTTGTTTCCTGACTTATTATCTGAGTAGAATGACAAACTGAATAGCAAACTGAAGAGAATCACATGACTTTCTGTATGGCACTGTACATATATTTTCATCTACCTGCAAAAATAGCATGTATGCTTATTACATCTCCCACCTAATAACAGATTATTTTATAGCTACTTTTTATTTAGTTAAATCTCAGCATTGACAGCTGGGTGCAGCCAGGAGAGGAAAACAAGCTTAGGGGAATCCTAAAGAAGTTGATCATTCCCTACCTGTTCAATGCTGTGTTACCAGCCCAAGGCAGATCCAAGCTGGGGGAGATTAAAAGCTTTAAACAGTATAAGTCAAAGATATTAAAAGCGTGGATGTTTCACTGGATTGGAATTTTTAATATCTGAGAGAAGCTGAAGAAGCAATGGGATTATCCAGTGTGGAGTATAATAAGTCAAAAGATCAAGGTTAATAGAAATTGTTTTCTGCTTTCATACACCAAATCCAGCTCATTCAATAGTTAGGTTTTTCAGAGAACAAATAACCTTGTAGATTGTGATTACTGCTGTGAACAAGGTGAGATCAGAAGAGGTCTCCTTCAGGCAATTGTCCTTGAACCTGAGATGTGAGTGATGAGAACAAACAAAATAAACAGAGGCTTAGAAAAAAACGTTCTTAGCAGAACACAGTGGCTCATGCCTGTAATCTCAGTGCTTTGGGAGGCCAAGGTGGGTGGATCACTTGATGTCAGCAGTTTGAGATGAGCCTGGTCAACATAGCGAAACCTTATCTCTACTAAAAATACCAAAATAAGCTGGGTGTGGTGGCATGCACTTGTGATTCCAGCTACTTGAGAGGCTGAGGCAGGAGAATCACTTAAACCCAGGAGGCAAAGGTTGCAATGAGCTGAGATCGCACCACTGCACTCCAGTCTGGGTGACAGGGTAAGACTATCTCAAAAAAAAAAAAATAGTATTCCCATTTCATTAGTGGAAATAACATGAGTGAAGGTCACAAGGCAGAACCTTCTAGTGATACAGGTATGGACCAAAGTAATAGAAGCATCAGATGCATAGTATATCAGAGGGAGAGGTCATTGGAGAGTGCATTGGAGTCAGGGGCCTAATGCCACGGTGGCTCTGAGATCTGGGCCTTGATTTTGAAATTAGTTATAAAGGCAATAAGAAGACATTAAAGCATTTGGAGCCACCAGATTTGTGTTTAAAAAATAATAATCCTGGCTTTTCTGAGGTCAGTGTATTGCTGATGAGTAAGGTGGACATAGAGGCACGTGTTGGAAGCATTTTACTAGTTGAAATAAGACATGGTAGTAGCTTGGCCTAGTGATAGTGGCAGAAGGCAGACAGCAGCGGGTCCCCCGTGAAACTGTACCTTCAAGCTGAGACAGTTTAAAGCCTGGAAGGTAAGCTACAAGTCAAATCCATGAACTGGATTGAGAGTCTCCTTTCCCATTTGGTGGTTTTCTTCTCATTGATCCTCACCCTTCACCTATTTTACATATACCTACTCTTCCCTAACTGGTTTTCTACACTGTCATGCCCACCTTTGAGTGGTGCCTTTATTTTAACCTTTTTTGCATACACATATTCACAAACCAGTCAGCATGTACTACCCCATTCTGAGCTCATAAAAGCCCTGGACCCAGCTACACTGGGAGGGAGACCACCCAACTTAGGGTGGGGTTTCAGGGATGGTGGATATCAGGGAGAATTGGTAGGTAGAACTTTGACCACATAGTGTGGGATTAACTAAGAAGCTATACCCTTGCAGACGTTGGCAGGTCTGTGCTCCCTCGGAAGGCTCCAATGGAGAGTCTTTTCTTGTTCTTCCAGGTTCTAGTCACTCCATACATTTCTCAGCTTGTGAGGAACTGAGAGCTGTTCTGTCACTCAGTAGAATTCTTCTCTGCCCTCCTCACCCATTGATTGTCAACATAAGCTTTTTCTTCTTGGATGCAGGACAAGGACGTGAGAATCACCAAACACGGATAGGAGCCGTAACACAGGCAGGCTGGGGCATGCCCAGCCCAGCTGCAGGCTGAGCATGGAACCTGCGGTGAGTGCAGGATCCAGGCCGGTATGTAAGCCAGGTGTGACCCAGTAGGCCAAGTGAATGGGGTACCTCCTGTGTCAGGCCCAGGACTGAGCAAGGTCCACGTGGGGACATCACTGACTGTGGAGGTCCCTGGCTGGCAAAGTGACTGAGAAAAATCCCGCACACTAGGTTATTGGGAGAAGAAATAAGGAGATGGTGGATATCAGGGAGAATTAGTAGGTAGAACTTTGACCACGTAGTGTGGGATTAATTAAGAAGCTACAGTGGATGTTATTGATGCCCTGTTCTTGCCTTCTCTCTTGGCATATTTCCCCTTTTTCCAGCTGCTATGAGTGCTGGATGCTAGTTGCTCATAGCTGCCACCTTCTCTGGAGCTTTTCCCCAGCAAGACACTAGCTGCAGTGTTGGGGGGGTTAGGTCCTACAACCTCTCACTCCTGAGAAAGCTGGAAACCTGACATGTGGTAACAAAAGGTCAGTCTCCTTGCCTCAAGACGGGATCTGCTGAGTGCACAATTTGCATTCCAGAGCTTCCTTATGGGATCATGTTGAAGCTAGACTCACTTATATTTTTTGCCCAGCCCTCTCCTGTTTTTCTCACTTCCCTTCTGAGAACACTAATTAAATAAATCACTTGACTATCACTAAATCAATTTCAATATTATAAGTTACTTGAGAATTCTTGTCTGAACCTCTGCTTTTAGGGAACCCAACCTAAAAGAGAATTAATTTTCAGCAGATTACTTTTGACATGACTATGAGGTATCCAAGTAATGACATTAAATAGGTAGATTGATATAGGACTCAACCTCAGAGAGATAGAGTATTTGCACATTAGTAGCATGTGAATAGTATTAGCAGCCAGAGGAATGGATAGAATTTCCAAGGAGGTATGTAACTAGATAGGAGGGCTTAGGGCTGAGCCATGAGATCTCTGACATTTAGAGGTAGAAGTTAAGGATTCAGCAAAAGAGAGAGTGTCATGTCTTGGGAACTGAAGAAACTCTATGTCTAGATTTTGAGGTTGTAATAAGGTTCTATCAAATGAAATTATATAAAGTATTAGACTAACTAGTGGTCACTGACTGTCTTCTTTAATATACAATATGCAGAAAATTCAAGAAATGTGATGTTCTGTTGAAGAATCTTTTAACCATTGATACCTGCAAACTGATACTTTCAGAGTCTTTATAATTCTAGGTAGGGTTATTTTATGTTAACTGCACAATTAACTCATGTCATCAATGAAGGTTTTTTCATTTGAATTAAGTCCCCAGTCCCTATAAAATGAGAATTTTCCTCATTTGCTGAAGTCTTCCAATTACTTTCTAAGTTGAATTAGTAGTGCACTAAACTTTTATTTCCAGAGAAATGAGTTCAAGTAGAGGTCATCCATGCAAATGAGTTGAGTGATCTCAAACTAGCTTTTAAGGGTGTCAGAAAGTTCTATCTATATTGGTTTGTTTCTAAAGGCAAAGGAAAGATTAAAATATGGATTTGATGTATTTATTTAAAGTGAGGTTTGAAAATGACTATACTTTTGTCTAAATCCCAGCACCCATCCAGCTACTTATCAGGGAGCAAAGTTCATGACAGGCCTGAGAATCCTAAGATGAAGAGGCAACGAACCAAAGGTGTGAGGCGAGTATCAAAGATCCCCTGAGTTAAAGATACTATGGACAGTGGGGCTATAAATTATGTAAGTTTATACCAAGATATAAGGTTTTTATTACAACAAAACCCAAAGCTCTCAATTCTTGTTTAGTCTCTGCAATATTTTGAGTTAGATGGTATTTTTTTCAGCTTAATAATGGTGCAAATGATTTTTTTTTAAAAGCTAAGCAACTGGAATAAATCATCTTGTGAAAGTTGGCTCATGGTAGTTTCCAATATACTAGTGTGGTGGACTAAATGGTGTTTCTCAAAAAAATATGTCCATGTCTTAATCTCCAGAACTTGTGAATGTGCCCTTATTTGGAAAAAAGAATCTTTGAGGATGTCATTAAGTAAAGAATTTCAAGATGATATCAGCCTGGGTTATCTGGGTGTGCCTTAAATCCAGTGACCAGTGTCCCTATAACAGGCAAAACAGAAGACAAACAGAAGAAAGCCACATGAAGACAAAGACAAAGATTGGAGTTTTGCAGCCACAAGCTGAGGAACATATGGAGTGACCAGAAGCTGGAAGAGCAAGAAGAGGCTCTCCACTAGAGCCTTCAGAGGGAGCACAGACCTGCCAACATCTTAATCTCAGACATCTGGCCTCCAGAGCGCTAAGAGAAAAATCTTTTGTTACTGTAAGCCACCAAGTGTGTGCTGATTTGTCACAGCAGCCACAGAAAACAAATATAAGTAACAGCATTTAAACTGTATAACTATAAAACAAATAATAGTAAAACATGGAACACGTACTCTGTGAGAGAGGTTACTGAGCACCTACGCACATTCTACCAGCACTATGTACTCAGAACTAGAGGTTCTTTTTGTCAGCTCAGGCTTATGAAACCCTAGGCAAGATTATCCCCATTTTACAGCTCATGAAATGGGGGCTCGAAAAGGTTAAAATATTTTCCAGAAGGCCACGACAAGTAAGTGAGACAGTGGGGATTTGTGTCCAAGTCTGTCTAACCTCAAAACCTTTGCTCTTTCTAATATACCATTTAGCTTCTTCCACCTGGGGCTCATTTATTTTAGGCCATTTTAAAATTACAGTAAACTGTTCTCGTAGCTAGAATAGTCTTATACAAATACTGGCTGCCAGACAGAGATTTAGTGTCATTAAAGGCACTGTAGTCATCTTTCCGCCTGAAAACATTTTTTTTCTGACATCCTCATTCTCTTTCTAGAGAAAGTTTACACGTTAACTATTGCTGAGTCAGACTTGCAACCTTCCTTGCTTAACATCGTCAGAAAGATTTTTAGAAAGCTGAAAACAAGTCCTGAGACTGACAAGTCAATCATAAGTAGTTATCCAAAAAAATAGGCAAAAGTTATATTTGTTGGGTATGAATTCCTCATATAACCTGTTAGACTAAGTTTGTCAAAGTCTGACCTAAACGCTCGGCGCATTTTGGGGAGGATTGAAAAAGTTTCCCTGTTTATCATTGTCAGAAAATGGACATTCCTTGCATTAGAAATTGCACCAAAAAATACCGTCTTGAAATGATAACTTTAAGGAAAATAAGATAATGGTGTAACCACCCCTCAAAAGCCCTTCCTAAATTGTTAATGCACTCCTGGTTTTCCTCAAACAAAGTGGGCAAATTGCTGAGACTGTGAACATTTGTTATTGTCATAGCAGAAGGTAAATTATTTTCATAAATATGCAAATATCTCCTACTGGGCTTCTATACTACTTCCAGCAACTCTGCTGCTGTGTATGTCTATTTCAAATTTGATGATATTAAAAAGGAGGAGAAAGTGCAGAGCATGCAGCTTGGAATTATTTCTGCCCAGGAAAGCTGGCAATTAGAGCCGGGATAGGCAAGCAGGCCCGGGATAATGGACAGTACCAAGATAACCTGCTTAATTTGATCTTCTTCAGAGCCTGAAGATGTTGCAAAGTAATTAGCTTTGTTTCTGTATGAAAAAAAGCAAAACAATAACAATCTTTTTATGATTTCACTGCTGATATACTGAGAGGTTTGCAGTCTGTAAAAGAATAGTGCTATGAAGATCGAAGACAAGAGTCCCTTATCATTACTGGATTGTATTTGCCTATTTATTTTTTTGCAGTATTAGGGCCTTTTTCTTTACCTTTCTGTGAGCTTGTGGAAGTCAGAAATCCCTGAAGGGTATTCCCTCAGGATGTCCACATGCCTAGCCACACTGTGGAAGCAGTAAGGACAAGGCTCTCCTTAAGTGACTTACGTGTAGGTTAAATGAATGAATGAATGAATAAGAGAGGGAGACAGATATAATGGCAAGAATAATTTTCTCATTATATGACAAACTACTGAGGTTAAGACTGGGATTGAGTCCTGGGATTGAGTCCCGGCTCCACCACTCACCAGCTATGCAACCCTGGACAAGCGACAAACTCTGTGCCTCAATTTCCTCACCTAGGATAATGTCTGTAACTCACCAGGCACTGTGCCTGGTTTATTTCAGGTATTGGATTCATGGCAGCTGTTATTAACTTCTCAAGATGGTGAGCTCCCTGACGGACCTTGGAAGAGTACGCTTAGAAAGAATTTTTTTGTTGTTGAAAAGATATTTTTGAGCACCTCTGATGTGACAGCTGCTGCATCTGTCTCTTGAAATACACAGAAGGTGCCTATTCTACCTAGTGAAGAGATGTGTCCCAAAATAGATAATAATAAGTATAAAATGTATTATCTATTATTATACAAATTATTCTTAGTGTTGAACTATTCTTAATATTAATGTGATAAATATTACATTTATCACATGTGAAAAAAACCTGAGTTAAGATTGCAGAGCATTCAGGAATTATAACTATGACTAACCATTGCAAAGATGCAGAAGCAGTTCCTAGTGTTCCTAGAACAGCTGTAAAATCAGCTTGCCCCCAAATCTTTCTCCTGCAGATGATCTTTTTTCTGTTGAACACAGTTTTGTCCCCTGAAAACCATCCTAGGAAGTTAGAACGCCAAAGCTCTGAGGCTTCAGAGGGCACAGGTATAATAGACACAATTCTCTTTGGAAAAGACCGAGTTTCCCCAGGGAAGGGCAGCTGAGCATGCAGCAAAGAGAGTGCCAGGTTCCGTAACACATGCAGTTTTTCATACATTTGCCATGAAGTAGCCCTGTGGAATTCCCTGTGTTTGAGGGGAATATATTAATAACTACCTTCCTACAACATTCTTAGACATCAAAGCTTCAGATCTTGAGCTCCCTTAAAGAGTTGTTGCCTCTTCCCTGTCTACATTCACATTTGGATTTGGAGGAGGGCTGGGACAGGCCCTGAGATTTCCCAAGGCGGATCTCCATTCGTGTGCATTCCCCAACCCCACTACCCACTTCTGATTCTGCAAATATTCAAAAGTCCCCTTTTTATGTGGAGATCAGTGAATATCTCACCCTAAAATCAAGCCTCAGGAATTATAGAAAATTTGAGCAGAAATGGTGGAGGGAAAATGTCTTCCTGTGATGAGGATTCAAATCTTGGAAAAACATTGATCTAGAACAGAGGTTCTCAAACTTCAGCAGGCATTAGAGTCAACTGAAGAACTTATTAGAACACAGATTGCTAGTCCTACTCCCAGAGATTCTGATTCAGTAGGTTTTGGATGGGGCTTTGAGAGTTTGCACTTCTAGCAGGTTGCAAATGATGCCGCTGCTGCTGGTCTGGTGATTGGACTTAGAGAATCAATGGCCTAGCAGGTTACAGTAAAGGAAACAAAACTGGATGGAGAGGAGGGGGTTCTAGATTCTTAGCTTAAATATGTCACGAATTCATAGTAAAAATTTTAAAAAACTCTGCTCTTCCTCTCTGGGTTTCAGACTCTACAACTGTAAAATTGGTGAGATTGGGAGCCATACTTTTCCAGATGCTTGTGACAGAAAACTGATTCCTATTAGCTTAAAAACAAAATGGAGCTGATTGGGTCATGAACTAGAAAAAGCCATGTGCAGATATTTGATTTCACGTGTGCCTGGGTTCAGCTCTCAAACAGTGTCACTGGGCTTCTGCACCTTTCTGTCTCTTAGCTGGGCTTCATTCTCAGGCAAGTTCTCACCTTGCCTGAGAGTAGTGCCAAGAGGACCACTAAGAGAGTGTAGCCTATCTGCTTAGCAGCTATAGGGAGGATATCTCTCTCTCAGTAGCTCCAGACAAAAGTACTGGGGCTGGCATTCATTTCTTGGAGTGGGACTTGTGAACCAATTTGGGACATGCTGCCCAGGCCAGGGGCATGTGCAAACTCATGAAACTAAAGGGTAAGGTAAATACAGCTTAGGCCACATGGACCAAAAGTAGGGGAGAGCTGACTCCACAGTAACACCAAGATGTTGCTCTCCGAAGAAAGAGGAATGGAGGGGCCACAGCAGAAGATTGTCACTTGGGGATGGATAAATCAGATCAACTACGTTTCAACTTGTTTTTTTTTTACCCTGTGGACCAGCAGCCAAGAAGTTTACTTTAAAAGGGTTCATGCTTTGAAAGTCAGTGTAAGTTTTTTTTCCTCCTCTTTTGTGATACAAAATTATGTTGACTATTTTACATGCTTTTAAAATACCATGCCCTCTCTGGGGATGTGACTCCTTGGATGGGATCAGGGCAGATATCCTTGCCAGTGAGGGAGCAGGGAGCAGGGAGCTTGTCAGACCTGAGTGTAAGTCCCAGCAACACCATCGGCTGTCTGTGTAACCCTGAGCAAATGGAATGGGATATCAATACCTATCTTCCCAGGTGATGGTGGGAATCAAATTAAGTGATGTCTATAAAGCATCTGTCCCATACAAACACTCAACAGATGGAAATTACTTTTATTATTATTGCTAAACTCAGTGAGGTCCGTTGGTCAAAATAGTCTTGATTCCAGCTAGAAGCTGAGGATTATTTCAGTCTATGGACACCGAGACCCAGAGAGTCAATTTGAATAAAGTCATCAATTTGGCAGACTTGGGGTTATTTTCTTCTCTTCCCAACTCACAGTGAGCACTGATATCTTTTTAATAAGGAATCTGGAGCATTTCTGGGAGTTTACAAAATAAGGTAGAAAGTAGCCTGGGTGCAATGAACATAAAAAATAGAGGGAACACAAAGGGAACCTGGAATCAGTGAGAAACTTCATTTTCTTTAATTAGCATATTTAAGGGAAGCTTAGAAGCTGCTCCTTCCCTGAAACATTGCATTTTATTAAAAGCTGTTTAGAGCTCATAACCATTCTGCTGATTTTCTCAAAACACGTTCTCCTTATAGGCCGGTGCTAAACTGTGCATATGAAATGAGCTCAGCTTAATGTTGTGTTAAAAGAATTTGGTCTCCAGAGCTGTCTCTCTTTTTAATAATATGTAATCATACTCCATCTATTTAGTTTTCATTTAACTTGCCCCATGCAGGCAATGAATCCAGTTTAATTAAATGTGCCTTTAAATAGTCGAACGGCACTCATTTGCACATAGCAAGCCTCCCTTTCATCCTATTAAGACCCCCTCAAGATATAAAAACCCAATAAAAAGGCCATGTAAGATGTGTGTGTGATAATGTGAGGGAAGTCTGACATTTGCTCCATAATTTAGTGAAACCTGCAGTAGCTTTTGGGCACATTGTCACAGCTGAATGGAGCTGGTGTGGGGCCTCGGGTTCTGGAGGGCTGTATCTGGATGAATCGTCATAAATAGCACATTTGAAGATGAGTCGGTGATCTTCTGGTTTGGAGCTAGTAGCAAAGGAAGTGAGGCAACTGAAACACCAGACAGTTACCCAGGGGAGCTCTCAGAGGGTCTTTAAAGAGGGCCTGGCCTGTGCCTCTGGTCATACTCTCTGGGGACAATGGGTGGATGAGGCTGCAGCTTTCCCTATTATAAGATATGCTAAGAGGGAAGGGAAACACATCCTGAAAACTGAGAGCAGAAAATTAGGCAGTATTTTGCAGTCAAGAAGGGGTAACAGTAGAATATATAATTGTTACAGTGACCATCCTAATCTGAGTCCCTCAGTTAAGGACTGGATTCAATTCAATCTAGCGCTTCATAATTCACACAAGTAACACATTATTTCTCCAGCAACTGCCAAGTGCTAGCCCCTGTTACAGACCAGAGACATAACAAGCAGATGACAAGCAGATAATTAGATGATGTCAGGTGGTGAGAAGAAAGAGAAGAAAAAGAACACATCTCAGGTGGTAAGAAGAAAGAGAATACATTAACCATGGAGGTAAATGGAGTGGAAAATTGTAGGAGTGGGGTGGACATATTGTCAGCGGAGACCTCATTTGTTAAGTACAATTTGGTAAGCTCAGATTTGACACACTTCTGTTGGTTATGTGCTCAGGGCTAAGTTCTAGGGGCTTTTACATTGTATGTCAGAGACTGTCTACAATGTGTTACTCCATTGGTTGACTTAATTGATCGTGTTGATCAGTTGGGGCCCCGTTTCTTTATTTCTTTATATTGTGTCCTTCTTCAACAGCATGCAAAACAAGACTTTTTCCAGCTGTTCGCCCAGGAATTTTTAAATGCCACTTTTTATTGTTCTTTGTGAGTTCTAATGTATGTAAGCCCTACCTGCCTAGTGAGAAAAGCAACTCTTTAATGTTGAGAACTCAGCCTTTTAGTTGTCTACTTCCCACCCAGCAGGAATGCTTTTGTAATACAGGGTAACACAAACTTCAAACTGTAATATGATTTGATTTTAAAATTTATATTTTGGTACTTTATGCTTTGAAAAATTGACCCGTGTATCATCCCAATAAACCTGTGTGGTGAACAAAATCTGTAACAACCAGCTGTGTGGTCTTGGTCAAATTCATTCACTCATTAATTCATCCATTTAATAAATGTGATTTCAGTTTCATGATTAATTTCCTTGGAATTCAGCTTTCTCATTTAAAATTTAGGGACATGAATGCTCGTTTTGCATAATGTGAAAATGATATGGTAAATAGGTTAAATAACTACCACAATGTACATAATAGGTGCTCAGTAAATAAGAGCTATTTATGAGTCCAGATATGTGTAGGATGATGAGTGGAAGCAGGAGATATGAGACGTCATGAAAAAGAAATAGCTAGAGGCTAGATCGTGATGGACTTAAAACCTAATTGCAATGCAGGTCACTTGAAGTATTTTAAGCAAGGAAGTGGTAAGATCATATGATTATACTGGCGACTGCATAGAGAACGGATTAAAAGAAGACAAAAGTAGAAGCCGAAACACCATTTAGATGGGTATTGCATTGGTCCACACAGGGAATGATGGTGGTTTGAGTGTGATAAAGGAGATGAAGGGAAGGCAGCAGACACACAAGGTACAGTTCAACAATGGAACGGACAGGACTTGCTAGTGAATTGAATCTGGAAAGTAAGGGAAAGGGAAGAGACTCCCAGGTTTCCAAGTTAAGCAGTCAAATGTTTTCTGAGGGAAGTAACACTCAAGGACAAATAGATTTGCCACTTAGTTTCCACATATCACACCTAGATTCCTAATGACAGCATCCGCCTAAAGCTCAGAAGATAATGCTGGATGAGAAAATAAGTTTCCTGACTTTAACATCCCATGGTATTTAAAGCCATAGGAGGCGATGAGATCACCTGGAGAGAAACTGAAGTGTGAGAAGAGAGGAGGACTCTGGTGAGATCTCTTAAGAACTGCACAGCTTCAAGGTTGCATAAAGGAGGAGAAAGTGAGGAGTGGCCAGTGGCACAGCAGAAAAATCACAGATGCTAGGAAGAGAGAGTGATTCAAAAATAGGGTGGTTTTTAATTCTCTCAAAACCATCTGAGAGGTAAAGTTAGTTGAGGGTTTAGCAGAACAGAGGTCACTGAAGACCCTGATATGAGAAAATTCGGAAGACAAAAGGAAAAACCAGTTTGGAATAAATATGAGAATAAAGGGCAAATAACAAAGTGGAACTATTTTTTAGGAAAGAGTTATTGAGACCTACTACATTCCAGGCACTGCTACAGATGCGGGGACTGAGCAGTCAATTGACAGTGTCTTAAGTTACTTCTGTTGTAGAGGGAAGACAGACAATAAACATACAAATAAATATGCGATACGTCAGCTGGAAAGAATAATGCAGCATTAAGAAAGACTTAAAGGGACATAAAGGAGTGTTGAGTGGATATGGCTGTTGTCTTATCTAGGGAGATCAGAGAAGTTGGCCAGGGAAGTCCTCTCTTGTGCTGAGGTGTTGGAGCACGGACCTATAGAAAATGAGAGAGAGCATGCACCATGAAAATATCTGTGAAGACAATAGCAAAGACTTGGAACCAACCCAAATGTTCATCAATGATAGAGTAGATTAAGAAAATGTGGCACATATACACCATGGAATACTATGCAGCCATAAAAAAGGATTAGTTCATGTCCTTTGTAGGGACATGGATGAAGCTGGAAACCATCATTCTGAGCAAACTATCGCAAAGACAGAAAACCAAACACCGCATGTTCTCCCTCTTAGGTGGGAATTGAACAATGAGAACATTTGGACACAGGGCAGGGAACGTCACACACTGGGGCCTGTTGGGGGGTGGGAGCATGGGGGAGGGATAGCATTGGCAGAAATATCTAATGTAAATGACGAGTTGACGGGTTCAGCAAACCAACATGGCACATGTATACGTCTGTAACAAACCTGCACGTTGTGCGCATTTACCCTAGAACTTAAAGTATATATATATAAATCTGTGAAGAGCACATTCCAGGCAGAAGAAGCAGTACATACAAGGGACCTGAAGCAGCTTCATGAATAACATTGATAAGAAACATCAATGAATACTCAGCATGGCTTGAGTGGAATGCATGAAGTAAAACAGGGTAGTAGGTGAGGTCAGAGTGGTGAAGAGGGGTGGTAGGGTAGATCATGTCAGGCTTTGGAAATCTTTTTTCAAAGACAGTCTTTTCCTCTAAGTTGCAAGGTATTTGGGAGGTTTCTATCAGAAGCTGCTGCAAGGTGGACCGGGTAGAAGCAGAGAAATCCGTTGGGGGCTACCGTTGTCATCCAGGTAAGAGATAATAGCAGCTTGCACCAGATGGTGGTATTCAAATGGTGGGAAAAAATCAAATTCTGAAAATATTTTAAAGCCAAAAGTAATGTAATTTACTAATAAACTGGATGTTAAGTATGAGTGATGGAAAAAAGTCAAGGATGACTACATAAATGATTTGGGAAGTTGACTGTGAAGAAGGGTTCAAAATATTAGACAGTGGTTGGAAGGGACAGGAAAAAAGGTGAGCAGTTTAAGAATATGATTGCCTGAAAATGAGAAGAAACCTGTATTACCTTACCTAAGACTGCTGTAACGTAATACCACAGACAGGGTGGTTTAAGAACAGAAATTTGGCCTGGTGTGGTGGCTCATGCCTATAGTCCCAGCACTTTGGGAGGCCGAGGCGAGTGGATCACGAGGTCAGGAATTCAAGACCAGCCTGGCCAAGGTGATGCAACCCCATCTCTACTAAAAACACAAAAATTAGCCAGGTGCGGTGGCAGGTGCCTGTAATCCCAGTTACTCAGGAGGTTGAGGCAGGAGAATTACTTGAACACAGGGGGCAGAGGTTGCAGTGAGCTGACAGCACCACTGTACTTCCAGCCTGGGTGACAGAGTGAGACTCCATCTCAAAAAAAAAAAAAAAAAAAATGTATTTTCTAACGGTTCTGGAGGCTGCAAGTTCAAGACCAAGATGGCAACAGGGTAGGTCTCCTCTGAGGCCTCTGTCCTTGGCATCCAAATGGCTATCCCTTTGCTGTCTTTTCACACGGTCGCCCTTTGTGCACGCACATCCCTGGTGTGTCTGTGTGCTGAATCTCCTCTTCTTCTAAAAACACCAGTCCTATTGGAATAAGTCACAACCTAATGCTGTCATTTTAACTTAATTACCTTTTTAAAGGCCCTATATCCAAATGTGGTCACATTCTGACTTACTGTGGGTTAGAGCTTTAATACATGGATTTTGGGGAAAACACTATAAAATGTGTATCATTGTGATTTTGACTTAGTAGCCATAGAAGAAGAGGAATTACATAAAAGTGTACTGCTCTCCCTCTTTTCAGACTGAAATATTATCTGAGATCAGGATTTGCAATGACCCACGTGGCAGTCGAGGGAGAGAGTGTCTTGCAGCAAGGCTTTTGGATTGTTCTTGGACATAAAGGGTGAA
This sequence comes from Colobus angolensis palliatus, assembly GCF_000951035.1. Lineage (NCBI taxonomy): Eukaryota > Metazoa > Chordata > Mammalia > Primates > Cercopithecidae > Colobus > Colobus angolensis. The sequence goes on from NW_012114566.1 coordinate 471,625, forward strand.
TTATATAAAGAAGAGTTTTTGGAAATATTTGCAGGATTGGTATGGAAGCCACATGTCCTTTTATGGAATCAGGTTCTAGAAATTGAAACCTACAGATTTTGAACTTGCCACCTGTACCACACACATTTTTCTAAACCTAGTCTCAGATTGAGAAAGAGAGACAGAAAATGAGATCAGGAAATAAAAATAATAAAAAGTGAATGAAAGTGCAATTTTGACCTAAGGACCTTAAACAGACCAACGGGTTACTCAGATACTCCTTTTTTAAATAATGAAAATGAAATGAGAGAAAGTACATGGTCGTTGTTATTACTATTATCACAGCTGTCATCCCCTCATTGATGCCTCATTTAGATGGATTTTAGTTAGATCGCAATCTAATATGCTGTTTGGCATAGAGGAAGTGCTAAATAAATATTTTTAAATGACTGCCAGTGACGGAGAGAAAAAGAGAACCTGAGTCATTGAGGTGATGTGTGAGTAGGATGCAAGCCAGGACAGAAGGTTATAGGGCCATATGTGGGTAAAAATGGCCATACTGAAGTAGGGACTCTGTGATATATACCTCATTCTTACTCGGGGCAGTGATAAAAAAAGGGAGAGCCTTGTTCAAAAAAACTGGACAACAGTGTCATTATAGGGAAAAGCATTTACCTTTTATTCCATAGACATCCTTTGTTCAACCCCATGCTTCAAGGTTGCACATTCAAAACATACCTTCAAAGATTACAGCTTTTAGAGTTTCAAGACAGCAACAGAAGAGTGTTCAACCATGTGGGGGCTCTTCATGGGCCCTGTTCTCCCTGTTCCACTGTAATCCATAAATGGTTGGAAATGCAGACCACTGAAGAAAATTAATTAGGACTTTTCAGATTAAATGGGAACAATTGAAAGAGTCTAAATTTCTTTTCCATCCAGTGTGAGTTTCCTATTTAGTTCAGTAAAGCTCAACTTTTATCAATAGTTTCATTCTCTTGTGGTGTGTAAAACATACACACACTCAGAGGCACCCAGAGGGAACTACATTCTGAGTTCTTAGTAAATTCTCTCCAAGTGAAGCTGCCAAACACAGCAGCTTAAAACTGGATATAGCTTCTCAGGAAGCAGCCCAAGCTCAGGCTCTGCCACTGAGATTGGATTAACAGGAGCTCACAGGGCTCTCTTCGGTAAGCTGCATGGACCCAGGGTTGTTAATTTGGGAACTTTATTAAATAGTGGATTAGGATTGAAAGGGAAGGCATCAAAATGTAAGAAGCCCTAGTTTGTTGAAATGAGAAAATTGATGCTGAATGAGGTTATCTCTTGAATCTGGGCAGACTTGTTTTGGCTACCCCACTGCTCAACTCGTAATTAGTAGGGCAGAGAAACAAATCCACATAGGCTGAATGGCCAAGAACAGATGAAAATCAGCTAATAATATAGTAATTAGGAACAAAGCCAAAGCAGGACCTGCAGATGCCCAAAGTTAAAGAGATACAAAGAAAAGTGTTGCTATCTTAAAAAAAAAAACAAAAGCAAAAACAAAACAAAACAAAACAACAAAACAGGACTGGTCAGTTTTTCAACAGCATATACTTTTAGATTAAGATTGAGGATGAAGGTAACAGGAAAATGATTAGCCCCATAGTTAGGATTACTTATATTTAGAAAAATATTTGCAAAGCTTTCCTTCTTTCATATCATAATGAACACTGAAATTGTGTTGTTTTCCAACATAGCTGCTAATATTTGCAAAGTAATAATTTTGCAAAGGAAACGGTTTGAAATAAAGCATGCCTGATGCTTAGGAGAAAGCAAAGAATGCTATCTTTGGGTAGTTACTTAGGTAGCTTCTGATCAGAAGGAAGTGGCACAGAAACATCCGATTCCAGTCTCACTGGTGCTATTTACTCCATGTGACCATTATCATGTCTTACTTCTGCACTGGCTTTAGGGTACTTCTACATCATATGAAAGTACTGTACAATTTCCAAGTTCCTTCTAAGTCAAACATTCTGTTACTCTTCCCTCCAAAAGATCCTTCAAGACAATGGAAGACTAAATAGCAACTAGAACTTGCTTTGAAGTAAGGCTGACATTGTCTGCAAACAGGTTAAATCACTATGCTTATATTTTATACTGTTATATATTTTCCCATTGCATCTTCACAGTTTTCCCCAGGCCTTATCTGTGTATATAGGTACACATGCATAACTGACTTAACAGTAAAAACATGGTCAGAAATGTAAAAGTTCAAGATGCAAGTTTGATGACATACTCTATTTCTCCAAATTAAAATAAAACTAGATCAATCCCTCATAGGAAGTTTAGAAAAGTGTTAGCCATCTCTTCCTCTTAGATTTCCATGTAAAAAGATGGAGAAGCTTCCTTTCTAATCCTTCTATTTCAGTTTCTTTAGCCAATGGGTTTTTATTAGCAAAAAGTGTCACTGAAGAATCTGGCTGATAATGTCCAGCACTGCGGTTTTTCACTAGACCAATAATATGGTTTGGCTTTGTCCTCACCAAAATCTCACCTTGAATTGTAACTCCCATAATCCCTACATGTCCTGGGAAGGACCTGGTGGGAGGTAATTGAATCTTGGGGGCAGGTTTTTCTCATGCTGTTCTCGTGATAGTAAGTCTCATGAGATCTGATGGTTTTATAAAGGGGAGTTCCCCTACACAAGCCTTCTTGCCTGCCACCAAGTAACAAGTGACCTTGCTTCTCATTTGTCTTCAGCTATGATTGTGAGGCCACGCCAGCCATGCAGAACTGTGAGTCAATTAAACCTCTTTCCTTTTTAAATTACCCAGTCTCAGTTATGTCTTTATTAGCAGTGTGAGAACAGACTAATACCACCAGCATCCATCAGTGATGTTTCAAGAGAAGAAGGGATTGAAAGTGCTTTTCGGTGCTGCATTCAACTCAAGTGTAGCCTACACCTAAGAAGTTTCCAATGTGGTTCCCGAAACCCTTTATAAAAATAAATAAGTTATATGATGAAATAACTCCGCATTCCATTAAAATCCTTTAACTCTCTATGCTTAATTAACAAAGGGTAGGAGTATGAGACAAAATGATAATCACTGTTTAGCTCAAGCCAACAAATATTTGCTGAAATTCTTCTCCATATAAGCAGCTTATTTTTATGTGGGTAACACAAAGATGAAAGCAACTCTGACTTCTATAGAGAAAGAAGGCCACAATGGAGATGACAACAGTGTGAAACTGTTATTGGTGCAATAAGTGGAAAATAAAGCATCATGGTGTTGAGGGTGGAAGGTGGTGGTGGGGAATTCATTTGTTGGGAGCATTTATATTTCATTTTGACCTGGAGGTTAAGTAGAACTTCAACAGTGAGAGAAGTAAAGGAAAAAACAAAGATAATAATAATGGCGAATATTTTCTGCGTAATTACTTGATAATATTACTGATTTTTATTTTAGGGAGGAAATCTTGACCAATATATCATATCTGTGACATTGCACAGCCAGAACTTGAAAGTATATTTGGCATCAAGGCCTGTATTTATAAAACTGAGAGGGACAAATAGAATAATATATTTGGACAAAGCCTGTAGTGTCCAGTGTGGTTGTGGCATCTGGTGAGGGAGAAAATGTAGCAGAAGACGAAGTGGTAATTTAGTCCAGATTTTAGAAGGCTTTGACTATCAGACAATATCTGACACCATTTATTGAACAAGAGTCCCTGATACTGTCCTTTCCAGGAAAGGAGGGAACTTTTACTATGACACATAGTTAAATGTTAATACTACAGGTGCCCCCCAGGTAGGCTAATAACTAGATGCATCTTCAAAATAATTTACTTTTCGGGCTGGGCATGGAGGCTCACACCTGTAATTCCAGCACTTTGAGAGGCCAAGGCAGGCAGATCACTTGGGGTCAGGAGTTGGAGACCAGCTCGGTCAACATGGTGAAACTCCACCTCTACTAAAATACAAAAATTAGCCAAGCATGTTGGCATGTGCCTATAGTCCCAGCTACTAGGGAGGCTGAGGAAGGGAAATTGCTTGAACCCAGGAGGCAGAGGTTGCATTGAGCAGAGATGGTGCCACTGCACTCCATCCTGGGTGACAAAGCAAGACTCCATCTCAAGAAAACAAACAAACAAAAAGCAAATTGCTTTTCATATATACTCAGCATTGAAGAGAGAAGCAGAGCACTGTTTGGGGAATGTTGAATAAAAGAAACTCATAGTGGAAATACTTGGACTTACATATATTTTTTCTGAGTTCTGGCTCCAAACTTTCATGTAAAATAAAAAAGAAAAACTGTTTTATGTCAGTTCATTTGAACTGCTATTAAAAAAGGCCATAAACTGGGTATCTTATGAAAAACAAAAATATTATTTTTCACAGCTCTGGAGACTGGGAAGTCCAAGATCAAGGAGACAGCAGATGCAGTGTCTGGTGAGGGTTTGCTTTCTGGTTCATAGATGGCACCTTCTTGCTGTGTTCTCGCACTGTGAAAGGGGCAAGGATGCTCTCTGGAGCCTCTTATATAAAAGCATTAAGCCCATCACCTAATCTAATCATCTCCCAAGGGCTTTACCTCCTAATATATCATACTGGTGATCAGGTTTCAGTGTATGAATTTAGGGGGAACACTAGCATTCAGACTATAGCAAAACCTCTCCATTAATTTGAAACAGAAGCACCTTATAAGATATTTTGTGACATCAATCATTATTTAATCAAGTTTCTTAAAGAGTTTCACTCCTCCTCCAAAGTTATCATTAGTATATAGACATTTGCCATGTTTTTTGATTGACTAAGACTTTCTCAACACCACTCCAGCAAAGAAGCCATAGAAATGGCTTTGCCAGCTTCATTGCAGCTTGAATTCAGGCATGTTACCTAGACAACATCAAGTGAATGCACTTTGCAAAATATGATAGAAAGCAAGCAGTGTGAGGAAGAAAGAATTGCACATAATCCATTTTGTTTTTGTTGCCAAGGTTAGTGAAGTATCCAGCATCTGAAGGTTGCAGTGGCTGCAGAAGTTGCTAAGGTGCTTTTCTTACGTCCAAGGGGCATTGTGAAGGAATCAATAGTGCTTTCAGAAGCAGTGAGTTTTTGATGCACAAGCAGTGTTGATACAAATTGTATTATCTAGTGAGTGTGCAGTTTTCTTACCAGACCAGTTTCACAGTGTGGTTTAAAGGCATTGCTCTGAACACTTAGCCTCCAATTTTCTTTTAATAATTCTGTGACTTGTTAAATATATATAATACATTCCTTTTCTGTTCACTTGTCCTAAGCTAGCTTCTGTTGCCTGGATCTGCAAATCTCATCTAGTACACAATGTCCTTTCTTTTCTGAGAACCTTAATTTTCTCTACCTTATTCCATATTCAGTGATGTTTTCAATCCTCAACTGATGGTTTGGCAGCTCATATGGATGGGTGCTTCAGGCAGCTGTTGTACCAACCTGTTATTGAATCTGGAACTAAATATTGGATGGAGCAACTCTAGGAGGGCAACCAGTGAAAGGACATGGTCACTATGTGGCAGAAAAATGGTGGGAAGCAGTAACAGGAAGGCTTAGCTGTAGGGCTGAAAAATATTAGGCTCAGATTCACAATTTATCTTGGACTAGCCTTGTGTACAACTGTAGTAACATTTTAATTGTCAGTTGCTCCCATCTCTAAGTTTCCACAGCATATCACAGCTTGGTTATATCATGCAATGTACTACAATTATCAGTTTATTCATCTGCCTCTACCATTAGACTGAAGCCAGAACCGTAATACTCTTGTGTGTCTGTAACTAGTACTGATTGTTTGACTTCATGGAAGACCCAACAGCTTCTCTCATCACCACCCTCCAAATTTTGAACAAATTGATAGATAAGATAAAAGATTAATAGAAAACACTGATATAGTATTTTTCTAAGCATTTTCCATTAACTCATTTAGTCTATAACAATCTTGTAAAAGTAGGTACCTGTAGTACCTACCTATTTTCTCAGCACATTGCCAAATATAAATCAACAGGAAATGTAAAATCAACACAATAATAAAATTCCAAGTAGCTGAATATAAACTTCTTTCCAGGATCAAATTCCTTGAGAGCAAATAAGGTCCATAGATTAGATCCCCTTGAAAATTCAAATTTAGATACAACAAAATTCAAAGTAATTGAAGTCTAAAATCAAGTATTATTGTCCTTGGTCATGTAAAGCCAAAGAAAGTGAAGCCCTTTTTGTATTCTACTCGGTCTTAGCTCAAGAGATTTTCAATGCCTGGCTTCCTTTAGAAGCCACAGCCAGTGTTATCCATCGCTAGAATACAGGCCATTTCTCTGAACCTCAGGAACTGAATTAGTTCCACATCAAGTCTGTCATGTACCTCACTTTTTAATGAGTCCAAAGATATTTTAAAACACAAGAGTTTATTCCAGTACTGCTGCAAACCTTAAACATGTAGAAACAAAGGAAATTCCTACTCCTCAAGACCTCATTTCAGATGAAGAAACCCAGAATTTAGGGCTTCCAAAGACTATAGCAAAGATTTGATGGTATCTGAAAAAAAGTGAGTAGATAAAGAAAATTCTAATTTCAACTCCAAATGTACCAATCAGGCCTTTCCTGTTTAAGAAGATAATTAACTGTAAATTTAAACTCAATTAGGAGATAGATCTTTTTGAACAATAGTTAACTTGGGCACTGTACATTTATCTTATCTGAGATGGAATTTCACTCAGGGATTCTGTCTCCCATTGCAGAAAGGGCTATTTGACATCACATTGTGTCTTCTAGAGTTTACAAATATGCAGTGGTGGCGGTCCAATCATCAAGCCTTTCTTGAAGTAACATTATTTCCCATTAAGTGCATTTAAACCTCCCTAATTTCCATGTTTCCTTTGATCCCTGTGTCCCTGGCACCCTTGTCCCCTACAGAGCATGGGTTCTTCTAGAAGCATATTTGCTCACTCCCATGCCAGCAGCCATTCTTATTCCCCAGTGTCTATTAACAAAACTCCTTGACAGGGAATTGATGAGGCCTAAAACACCTGCCTCCTACAGGAAGTTTCTCCCTTGTCATATCTGACTTTCAGTTGAACCAATATCTGGAAACAGAAATGGCTTTTGCTGCTTCTGAAACTTGTAATGAGGGGCCCTGAGGACCAAAATTTCTAACATGTGCTCTTCAAATACAATAAAATACACAAAAAGTTTAGTAATTAATCCAGGATAAATGTGAGGTCCATTTGTGTGTGTGTATGTGTGTGTGTGTGTGTGTAAGAGAAGGGTGATTCTTGAGGCACCTAATAAGCCCCAGGGCTATGGAGTTTTCTCCACATTCCCTATATTGAATTGAATTTGGAGTAACAGATCCAATACAATCCAGCATATTTTAATACTAGAACCTTACCAGAGCTTTGTGTATAGATAGATCTCAGCCACCTTAGGGCTTAAAAGTGACAAATATTCCACCTATTATATCTAAAATAATCTTCCAATACCTGTTCAAGCTGAACTTGAGTAGTTTAAGATTTAGCCATGCAGCTGATACCGTAAGTAAGTACCCTCCGTTGGGCTAAAACCTTTGGCAAGATCCATGACATAATTTGTGGGCATTAGTACAAAATGGAAATGTGGGCTCCTTCAAGTCAGAGGCCCTGTGTGACTGCACTGCTCCTACACCCGTGACCAGGGCCTACACTGTGATGGCCTATAGGTTGTTTGTAGACTTAGCATCCCTTTGTCTAACTTCAGCCCACTTCATTACCAATATAACTGATAGGAAACTTCACATAGATGTGAGACAAATTTGGTTTCACGATGTGGAGCCTTCATATTAGACAGACTGACAGTTCTGGTCACAAACAGTGAGGGGAAACCACACACTAACCCCCATTAGAACAGAAACTTTACTGCTCAGCTTAACACATGACCAAGAGCTGAGCAGGCAGGTTTCAAAAAGAAGGAAAAGAACAAGGGGAAGAGTTATGCCAAATTTCTATTTGACACTTCCTCGTGGTAAGTCACTCTCACCTCAACTCCCAGCCTGGGAAACTGTGAGTGTGGAGGTTTAGAGATGCCAAGTGTGATATATTTGCTGATGTTCTCCTTCTTGTAGAAACAGTGAGCCAGGGAAAGGAGGTCGCCACCCCAGTTTCCCATATCCCTAGACAACATTGATGATAATGTCTAGCATGTGATAGGTGTTTAATAAATATTTTCCTAAAGAATAAATGTCCCAAAGCTAGTAGGTGTGTAACTTGGTCTATGTTAGGATTTCAGGTAGAACTCCTTATTCTCCACAGAATCAAATAATTAATTTCTTGGCAGCACAGTATTAGACAACATCATTCACTATATATGTCATGAATTTCTTCCTCAATTCCTTTTCCTATCTTGGTTTGCTGAACAACAGCTGCTTCTAAACCCCGCTCTTAGTCAATGTACAGCATAGAGTACTGGACAGACAATCAAGAAAATTCAGTTTGAGTCTAAGTTTTGCCTCTGATTTGCCCAAGAATTTAAGACAATCAACTCATCTCTTAGCCTTAGCTTTCTACTTCAACATGAAGAAGTCAAATTGTAAACAAAGCTTTCAACATTTCACATTGCCCAGCCATCTCTCAATCTAAAGCCCAGAACGTCCAAGGCAAAAGAAAGGCAGCTCACTTCATCTGCAAAAGATATGTGTATACAGGCATTCTGTATTAGGTTGAATATTTAAAGTAGATCCTCACAGGCATATTAAAAATGTCTACCATTAAACAAAAGAGAGAGATGATTTAGTATGATAATATATGACAAGATAATTCTTCATATTTCAAAAGGTCATGGATACATTATTCAGTGGTAAGTAATATTTTTAATATATAGCACATCATACTTCCTGGAGGTTGACTGAAAACTAGTTTTTTTGTAATTGTTGTGAAATCCTGCTCATGCCCATAGAGAACCTCTACGTCCTGCCAGTAGCCATTCACTCTTCTGGTGGGGTGTCCATGAATCGGGTAATGATGGTTCTATGCTTCTATAGTCCTGACTAGTGGAGCTGTGATGGCAACAGAGCCACCACCACACTGTCGTTAGGACTTTTCCTTCGACTCAGGGCTGACTCAGGGCAAAACTGTGCAATAGATGAGGTTTTATCTTGGGAACCATGTCACATGTCCCATGAACATGTGACCACTGCCTCTGTGTCAGTATAAGGGACTGAGAGTACTGTCCCTACAACAGCATGGCACATGCCAGTGCACGATTTACAGCAAGGAATAGGAAGGCGAATGTAGCATGTTCTTTGGGTTTTATATCTTATAGTGTGTCCTGTGAACTTTGCCTGCTTTTTACTTTGTAAAACCTGTGTAACAGAAAGGAGAGAGCCTACCTTCTACTCTCAAATGAGAAATGAAATGATGTATAGTTATTATTCCTGCTAACAGTCTTGAGTATAACAGAGAATGAGTCCCCTCAAGAAGGAAGAAGCATAAGCAACAGTTTAACAACAGAATTTTTTTTTTTGTTTCCTTATTCTAAAAAAGAACAGATCTTGAATCTATACTCCAATAAAAAAAAAAAGAATAAGGCCTAAAAGACTCACTTAGAGCATGCTGAGAAATCAATGTGGGTAATGTCTGATTATTAATGTCATTTTGAGTAGAAAATAAAAGGACTTTGATGAAAACCTGTCTAAAATGTCCCTTAAATTTTCTGAATCATCCCCAATGTTTTATAAAATGAATGAATGAATATAAACTCTGAGAAAGAGTGTGAATCTTCCAAAATATTTTGATAACTCCCCTAAAATAAATATATACCTCCTAGTTCTCTCAGCGGGGAGGGGTGGTGTTGTTGGACTTATCTCCCACCATCCCACCACTCCCATGTCAGGGACACACAATAGGCCAAAAGTTTTAACATCCTGAACACCAAACTTTCTAGAATTTACCACATTGATCATATTCTTTTACACCAGTTGATGGGAGCAAAGCTATGTTCCAGGCAGCTAGATTCAAGCACTATACGTTCCTCTCTTCAATACATCTTTCCCTGTCACCAGGCTATGCCCTGCCCTCTGGTTACAAATTCCACTCCCTCACTTTTTCTGTTCCCTATCTCAACTTAGCATTAGACTTATTTATTTATTTTTTTGGCATATCTTCATTTAAAAAAAAATAAATTCCTTTTTTTTTT
>NW_012114566.1:482458-494518 GCF_000951035.1 Colobus angolensis palliatus
AAAAAAAAGGAAGAAAAATGTTTAGGAAGAACAGGGAGATATGCCTAATTAAAAGGCATGGCATAAATCCCTAGCATAAAAATCCAGATGGAAAAATCACTGGGGAAGGCAACTTCTTATTTCCTCTACTTATAAAATCAAAACAATTTACTATGAAGCCACCTGATGGTCACCTGGGCTCCGTTTTCAGGGAGGCATTTGAGAAAGTAGTAGATAGTGCAGGATGGAGAAAGATACATTTGCCAGCCTTCTTATTGTAACTGAAGGCCTTTCCACTTCTGTGTCTTTTAAAATAGAAACTCCAGAGTAAATCACAACACAGGAAAACTAAACAACCTCAAGTGGAAGCACAAGTTGTTGAATTTTGCAGTGAGTAATAAAACATCAAAGAAGGGGCAAATCCGAAGAAGTGAACTGATTGAGGATGTGAGATTTTTTTCTTTTTTGAGGTTCAAGAAATTTTTTTGACAATCTTTTCCTTCCCTTTCTTTCTTTCCCTATCTTTCCTTCCTTCTTTCTCCTTCTTTCCCTCCTTTCTTTTCCTTCTTTCTTTCTTTCTTTCTTTTCTTTCTTTCTTTCTTTCTCTCTCTCTCTCTTTCCTTCCTTCTTTCTTCCCTTCCCTTCTCTTCCCTTCCCTTTTCCTTCCTTCCTTCCTTCCTTCCATCCTTCCTTCCTTCTCCACCTTTCCTTTCTTTCTCTCTTCTCTACCTCTCTTTTCTTTCTCTTTCTTCTTCTTTCTTTCCTTTTTTCATTTGTTTCTTTCCTTCCTTCCCTCTCTCTTCCTTTCTTTCTTCTCTTCTCTCCTTCCTTTCTTTTCTTTCTCTCTTTATTTTATTTTGAGATAATGTCACCCTCTATGGCCCCTGCTGGAGTGCAGTGGTGTAATCCCAGCTCGCTGCAGCCTCTGCCTCCCAGGTTCCAGTGATTCTCCTGCTTCAGCCTCCCAGCTAGTTGGGATTACAGGCACGCGCCACCATGTCTGGCTAATTTTTTATTTTTATTTTTATTTTTTTTTTGTATTTTTAATAGAGACAGGGCTTCACCATGTTGGCCAGGCTGGTCTTGAACTCCTGACATCAGGTGATCTACCTACCTCGGCCTCCCAAAGTGATAGGATTACAGGCATGAGCCACTACGTCCAGCCTCTTCTCTCTCTTTCTTTCTCTTGCTCTCCTTTTCTCTCTCTCTTTCTTTATCTCTTTCAATGTCACCCTTGACTAAAAACTTACTTGATTCTCAGCCCTAGCTGTCTTGATAAGCTAGATGGATTGGCAACTTTGGCACAGAAAAAGAGTGAAAATTCTTTCTCTCTGTTTCTTGATGCCTACATGGAACATGTTTTGGGGAAGGAAAAAAATGCGTTGTCTAGTTGTATGATCCACTGAAAGAAATTTGACTTGTTCTTGTGAGGCATAGGTGCTCTCCAGGTAATAACACCAAATTTCAGGCTAAAAGTCAGGAAGGAGTGCATAAAAGACAGAGAATGAGTAAATTCATAATCAGGGTAAAATGGACAACAATGTAGACCACACACATGGGTATATGGGTGGTGAATATGAAAAACAGCCTTGGAAACATTCACATATAATATAGGCCTAGGAAATACTCATATTTAATTTTAATTGTATTGCATGGGAATGATGATTAATCATTCAAAAGACTGTTGTGGAACTCTGTCATTCTATGTCACCCACTTTGTGACTATACTGGTACAAACTTTTAACATCTCTCCCTGAGCCTATAGGCTACTTGGTAGCCTATAGCTACCACTGTTTCTATCTTCTTGTCCACACTGTCAACAAAGGTTGTTCATAAACCACAAATGTCATTATGGTGCTCTGCTGCTGAACTGCCTCAATAGCCTGCTATTATCTAGAAGATTAAGCCGAAAGTCCTTAGGAAGGGCTTGGCTTACCTCATTTCCTAGAAATATCCAACACTTAGACTCTATCAATGTACTTATCTGCCAAATGTACACTTCATTATCTTAAATTTGCATTTCCTTTTTTTTCAACTTTCAAATTTTGAACCAATTTTAAGCTTACAGAAAAGTTGAAAAAATATTACAGAGACTTTTTGTATATTCCTCACTCCTCTTCCCCTCCCATCTTGCATAACAATACTTCATTTATCAAGTAAAAGGAATTGACATGAGGAAATACTATTAACTAAAGACTTTATTCAAATTCTACCCTTTTTTCCACTAACTTTTTTCTGGTTCCATACCATATTCAGAATCCCACCTTGCATTTCAGTTGTTATTTCCTCCTAGTCTCCGACAGTCTGTAATAGTTCCTTAGTCTTTCCTTCTCTTCCCTGACACTGACACTCTTGAAGAGCAATGATCAGTTGTTTTGCTAAATGTTCCTCAGTTGTGGTGTGTCTCATGTGTTTTCTTGGGATCAGAGTAGAGTTATGTTATTTTATTTATTTAATTTTTTTTTATTTATTTTTTTTGGCAAGAACACCACAAAATGATATTGTGGTTTTCTCGGTGCATCATATCACGGAGCTCATAATGTTGATATGTCTTGTTATTGGAAAAGCTATTTTCTATCCATTAGAAGGTTGTTTCTGCCAGATTTTACTTCTGCAAAGTTATCTTTGCTTTTGTAGTCAATCATACCTTGGAGGAGATGCTTTGAAGATATGTAAATTTTGTTTTTTCTTAAGCTTTTACCCAATAAATTTAAGACTCATCAGTGAATTTTACCTGCAGTAATTATTACTGATGCATGGCCAGTTTCTCATTGTTTTCCTCTTTGCCTTTAATGCCTAGTTCCATTTTTTTTCTTCTATCTAATTACTCCTTATATGGCTTATCCCAGCTAAAGATTGTTTCTTCTCTGAGAAACCTTTTCACACAGTCCCAGGCAGACCAAGATTTCATCTTTCCATACTTTCTTAGCACCCTCACACATAGCTCCACAATACTCACCACCATGGTTACTGGTTGTTTTTATTACCCTGAGAGTCACCCTGTGTGACTACAAACCCCTTGAGGGAGACAACATTCTCTTAGCATTTTTTCTACCAATACCTAGCATGGGATCTGGTCTATAAGAGACTATCAGTATGTGCTTAGAGAATAAATGAATGCATCTATTATATTATTTCCAAAATTCATTTTCCAGCTGAAAAATTTAGAGTTTTTTTGTTACAGTTAGAAGAATAATGTTCAGTTCTAAAACCGTGATTCTGATTTTCTGCCAAAATTTTCCCCCTTTGGGAAATTTACCATGTGTCTGGAATCAGCCCTATTTAATCTAAAAACAAGTCAAAATCTTGTTTTCTACTTGTTTTTCCTACCTTCCCTCCTTATACAGTGGTCTACTCTTTTCTCCTCCACTTGTGATTCTGTTTGTACATATATTTTCAGAAGCAAAAATAAATAAACTACTCGTTCATTCATTTTGCTAAGCTTCTGGGTATCTCCTGCCCTGGTCCTGACATGAGCTTCTTTAATCCTTGGTGGTATATTTCCTCCTGTGTATTTGCTTTATTCTGTAAATTTAAGGGAGGTTTTGTAAAACTGCCTTTAATCCCCTGAAGATACAAAACAAACAGTGGAAATTGACTCTTTGCCTAACAGTTATTATCATTATTATTACATAATCAGTGGTTTGAGTAATTAATGCAGGAAACTAGGCATAAATGTGGATGAATGGCCTGCCTGGCCATGTGCTCACAGATGTCAGGAGAAGCTGATAAAACTGTAAATGCTTAAAGGAACTTGTCCTCCTTTTCCATCACCATCGTCATCATCATCATCATCATTATCACAGTCATCTCGTCATCACTGTCTTCATCACGAAAACCTATACCACGTTGTCTGTGGTTTGCACAGAACCATGACAAATACCAACCATGCCTAATCCTTTAACATCACTCTTTTGAACCCTGTTAGCACTTTGAACCCTCATACCACCTGATTTTGACAGTTCCTTTAGACTGCATTGTAGCCATTTGGTGCTGCAATCTTGTCCTTCCTGACCTACTTTCCTTTACCTTTACTAGGCCAGGAATTTCATAAAGACTGAGATAAAAGATTATACTCCTCTTTATCGTTAGCATTTATTGGTGTATGAAAACATAATAGTGGCTCAATAACTATTTGTGGAATTAAACTATTTGTCTTCCGTGTAGGTAAAGAAACGATAAATTGGGGAAAGGCATGTAAAAAATTAATAATTCCAGAATCAAAGCTCAGCTTTTTCATTGATAAAATGTTATTGATAAGCACATTTTGTGTACAGACAAGGCTTCTAGATGTTCTGAGAAGTTAGAAACATGGATTCCAGAACGAGACCTGCAAATACCAAAGATTCATTCGAACGTGATTTACGTAATACTTTCTTAATAGTGGGAGATATTCAACAAAAGGAATAGTCTAAATGTTATTCTTTTTGCATCCACAACAGTACTAATTTTAAGGTTCTACCACCTCTTAATTCCTATTTATGGTGTCTTAGTTCTGATCTTCATTATTTTTCACCAGGATAATTGTAATACCTTCAAATGATTTTCCAGCTTCTAATTTCTTCTCCCTATAGTTCATAAGAGATGACTCCCCATTGATCATAAGACCAAGTTCTAATTCCTTTTAATAGCATATTCAATTTCAACTACCAGTCTATTTTATCGGGCTTCTCTGTTACCATGCTCTGAGAGCTGCACTGCAGCTACCTAGAACTTCACAAATCTCCAGAGAAAGTGCACCATGCTCTTTATTATTCCATGCATTTCTTCATAGTGTTTCTATAATTTGAAAGGCCCATCAATTTGATTTGATCTTTCAGGATCCACATAAAAATATCATCCTCTCAATGAGATATTCTATAAGTTTATAAGACAGAATTGTTCTGCCTCCATCATTTGCCATAGAACTTCATCTGTAGCTTTATAACATTTGTCATATTGTGTTAGAGTTACAGTTTATCTTTGAACAGCACAGATTTGGACAGCACAGGTCACTTATATGTGGATTTTTTTTTCAGTAGAATGTACACTCAGTGTTCCCGCCTTTTCTGCTTCACCTTCTACCTCCTCGATCACGTCTGCCTCTGCTACCCCTGAATCAGCAAGACCAATCCCCTCTCTTTCCCTCCTTAGTCCACTCAATGTGAAGATGAGGATGAAGATCTTTATGAAGATCTACTTCCACTTAATAAATAGTAAAAATATTTTATCTTCCTTACAATTTTCTTAATAAAACTATCTTTTTTCTAGCATACGTTATTGTAAGAATATAGTATATATTACAGATAGCATACAAATTATGTATTAACTGACCGTTTATGTTATCGGTAAAGGTTCTGGCCAACATTTGGCTGCTGCTAGTTAAGTTTTTGGGGAGTCAAGAGTTATACTCAGATTTTTGACTGTGCAGGGAGTCAGTACCACAAAGCCTCTCATTGTTCAAGGATCAACTGCATTCGTTTATCAAACTGAAGTTCCCTAAGGCTAATAGCTGTTCATCTCAGCACCAGCACCTAGAGAAAAGTTGTAGTAGGCTGAGGTGCTCTAACAAACCCTGAAACCTCTGTTGTCTACCACAATGAGAACTTAATGTTTACTCATGAAAGACCATTGTGATAGCAGGGGGTGTATGTGGGGGTGGGGTGAGATTTTCTGTTCCACACAGTCACTCAGGGACCCAGGCTTCTTATGTATTATGACAACTCTATGTTCAATATGTAGACTCCAAATGTTCCACAGGAGCAGTAAGTAGAAGGTTGCATGTGGGAGATTTTTATAGGTGAGACCTGGAAATGGCATACAATTTTATATTACACTCCAGTGCCATAATAGATGCTATCTAACTTAAAGCATTCTGGGAAATGTAGTTTAGCTGAGTGCCCAGAGAACAGAAGAGAGACATGGATATTTGAAGGGACAGCATCCTCTGCCATTCTGCTGAGTAAATGGGTGCAGAATGAGTACAATGGAAAGCTCTTTTTAATCTGAAGTCATTGTGGTGAACAAAGGAACAAAGAAAATAGTTTTTGAATCCAAAAATCTTGGTTTCAGACTATAGCAATGCAAGCCAATTAGAAGCTCTGTGACCATGGCAGGTATACCTAAAACTCTCTAAACCTCAAGTTATTCATCTGTAAATGAAGTTGGTATGGGGATTACTGAGAAATACATAAAAAGCATCTGGAACATAGGAGGAACTATTTAATAATTATTCTCATTTCATTCAAATCAGTATTTTTAAGAATATGCAATGTGCTAAGCATTAGGAATAGAAAAATCTATTCAAAGCATCCCTCACCTTTAGGAAATCAGAGACCAATTGTTAGGACATAATTGTAGATAAGAAAATGAACATTTAAAACACACAGTGATAAACAAGCTTTTTATTATAGAGAGTAGCAAAATACCCAATGAACAGGAAAAATGACTCAAATCATGAATCATCTTTGCATATGTATAGGAACCCATCATGGTTGTACGTTGGGTAAAATTAAAGATACGAACAATACAAAGTGTTGGCAAGTTTATGAAGCAACTGTGACTCTCTTGCCTAGCTGGAAGAGTGGAAATTGGTCCAATTACATTGAAAAAATATTTTAAAGTACTTACTAAATCTTAACATACACATATCCTGCAACCTAGCAATCGCACTCCTAGACATATGCCCAACAGAAATGAGTGCTTATGTTCACCATAATATACAAGAACAGCCTCTTTATGCATAGAAGTGTTAAACTGGAAAGAAACCAAATTAGCTGGGAAGAAGCCTGAATGAATTTTCTGGGGTGATGAAAATGTTCCATATCTTCATATGGATGCCAGTTGCACCTAAACAGTTAAGATCTGTATGTTTCAATGTATATAAATGATGGTTTAATAATAACAATAATGTCAGCAATATTTAAAAATACGTTTTAAAACAGGTGCTTCCAAATTGGCAGATGCTAAGGTCTGTTATCACATTTCAGTTGTAGTTTTTGATGATGACTGCTGTATCCTAGGATATGCCACAGCTCCCCCTGCACCCAAAGAAATTTCACCAATGACACAGACCATTTCAATAATTCTCTCCACATTATTAGAGCTATTTGTATTAAAAACTCATCCTCAGTTGTGGCATCCAGGCAATCTAGCTATTTCATGGCTGTTCTTCATACTAACCAAGTTACAGTTCAAAACAGACCTAAACATACCTTCTACTTTGGACAAGAATTCAGACAGCTATTTTGTTTCTCTGCTTGACAAACAAAATTCACTGTATAAATTAACCTTCTTCATTAAAAAGGGGATAATCTTCACGTCGGTGATAAAACACATCAAGTAGGGAAGAAAATATTTTATTGCAAATTTGACTTAAAATAAGAGGTAATAAAACCAATTTCTTCTAAGTCCTCTAAAGCACTGTCTTTTAAAAACTATATCTTGTTCCCTAATTACATGGTAATACATGGATACAGTAAAAATATTTGGAAATATAAAATATACTATATATAACATATATAAAATATACGTTCTCTTTTAAAAGCTATTTAGACAAAAAATTACAAAGTAAAGAATAAAAATTAGAAAAAATATCTAAATCACTCACAATTTCCCTGTGCAAATAAAGTAAACATTATAAACATAATGCCATAGAAGAATTGCTTATTGCTTTGCCTGTCCAGGTGTTAGGTCTTTGCGTCTGTGAATAGAAAGTAATGGAATGGGGAGTGTCTTCCCATCTGGCTCCACTGGCAATATAAATATTATAATTTTTCTTTGATCACATTATTTTCCAATTTTTGTTTATCCTAAATGTACATATTTTGCTATTTCCATATTTTCACTTGCATATACATACAATTGTATTTTAATGATAGTTGGAAGAGGCTACCCACCCCTTTAAATCAGAAATCTATTATTTTTCGGATGGGGAATACCAATGAATTGATAGTAAGATCTACTGCCAAACAGTATAAGGGTTTCCATAAAGTATGGGTTGTTAAGGATGCTAGATGCAATTTCTGGCAGAAAAATCCAAAGTAAAAAATTTCTAAAGGCAAAGAAAAACATGGAGAAAATTGTCCTATGATCATTATACAATAACAGATTCCTCTGTTGGCCACCTGGCAGATTCCTATGTGAAAAGATGTGGTAGAGTTGACTTGCCCATTTAGTCTCATTGGAATCATTCCTCTTTTCTACTTGGCGACCTTTGCTTCAGATCATTAGCAACCAAGAAAGCAGTATATAAGGTGGCAGAAAAATTGAAATGGACACTCTGGTGTATTGCTTCCCATTAAAGATCAAGGTTCAGATACTCAGGGATATAAAACAGACAAAAAAGCAGCCACCTGTGGCAAATATGATGTGAACTTTATGCCAATAATGTAATATTATTTGGTATAGAAATCATTTCCTTCACCTCCAAGAGGAAAGCTTTGAATATAATTTACCTGACTTCTGTAGCTCTTGGTGGTGGTTTCTCATGGAGAGACTTGTCAGTTGGTCTCTGCCAAATGTGCCACTTTTATAGAATCATAAACGGTGCTTTCCTTGGAGAAGAGGACTAATTTAATCAGAAATGGAATTCTAAACCTCTTAATATTCCGTAGGGCTCTTATAAAGTTTAACATTGTAAAATCTGAAATAGCTCACAGAAAAGTAAAACAAAAAATACTTTGGATTTCAGATAAGAAATGCAACATCTTTATACTTGGTAGAGGGAGAAACCTAGAAGTAGAGCATTCGACCAAATACCCTATCTCACACACATCTCGTCTAACCCTGGTTACATTGAAATCTCTACCTACTCTACACTTGCTTCCTAGCAAGATGAGCAGTGGAACTTCCTAAGCAGTTGAACATGGCTAGAAGAAAAACACACAGCCATATTAACCGGCATCATTTCATCTCTAGGATTGTAAATGTGAAATTGTCCCATTGTTAGGCTATCCTCATGATACCAGCTGACACTTCAAAGTGCCAGGCTCTGTTTTGAACTCCCAAGCAACTCTATGGCATAACTATTATTATTATCTCAGTTTTACAGATCAGAAAACTAAGGCACTTAGCAGGTAAGTATGTTACTTGAGGCCATGATCATAAGTGAACCAGCCAGACTCGATCACAGACAGTCTGGCTCCACAGTCAGTAACTAGTAACCAGCCCACTATACTGCCTCCGCCATCTTCTCTCATGTTTCTAGTAAACTTGGTTCTCCACTGTTAAAGACCAATATTTACACACATGCTTTCTCTTAAAACCTACAAGAATCATTCCCTTTTATTCATTCTTAATTGATGACCTTGGTGTTATTTCTCCGAGAAAACAAATTGTTCAGAAAAGGACACATTCATCTTTCCATCGCCCAGGTTCCATGAATTTCTGTCCATATACCCCACTCTGTTTCCTGACACAGTGGGTAGGGTAAAACATCTTTATTCAGTTAAGGCTGCTGGAAACTGTTCCTCCAAAGTGTACTGATTTCCATTCCCTCTTGCCTGCTCTGGAATTTGGCTCTTACATCAAATTTATTCTTTCTATTTGATAATCCCCATCAACTTATATAGTAGAGGCAGTGATGCCACAAAAGATTTCCTTTGTTATCCTACATTTACCATGGGCCTTTGCAGTTAGGCAGGTCATGTGATTCGTTTTGACCAATCAGATGTGCATCACTTGCAGGCTGACAGTGAAAACCCCACTCATCCTTTTCTAGTGTTTATCTTCTGCTGCAGCAATTAGGTGGCTCCATATTTGAGATACGGAGCAGATATACAACAGGTATAAAACAACAGAGCCTCCATCAGACTGTGACCCTGAGAAACTAGGGAGCATAACCTTCAGCCAACCCTCCTTGAACATATAGCATAAGTGAAAAATAAACCTTTGTTGTAGATCACTGAGATTTAGGGTCCAATTTGTTACTGAAGCATAATTTAGCCTATCCTGACCACTGAAGCACGTAAACACATTGTGAAAAAAAATCTTGATCCTACATCTCCTTCTAGCTATCTTCAATTTTTTTCTGCTATGTTTAGAAAAAAAAGCAATGAGTGCATTTTCTATAGTCACTCTTCACTTCCTCACCTTCCATTTACTTTTAACTCTATAATCAGGCTTTTATCCTCACTCATCACTCTTATCAGTGTTGCCAATGCTTTTGTTGTCATAAATTC
The DNA here is from genome assembly GCF_000951035.1 of Colobus angolensis palliatus. NCBI lineage: Eukaryota > Metazoa > Chordata > Mammalia > Primates > Cercopithecidae > Colobus > Colobus angolensis. The sequence continues at coordinate 492,598 of NW_012114566.1, forward strand.
ATCAGTCAGTTCTATGTCCTTGTATTACTCAAACATTCAGAAAGCTCAGAATACTCTCTTTACTTTATTCTCTGTGAAGTTTATTTTTTTCACTGATGGCTCCTCTTCAGTTCTGTTTGCTGGTTTCTTTTTCTATATCCTTCTTTGAATGTTGTCCTGCCCCCATTCTTGGTCCTTCACCCTGTTCTCTCTCTGCGTCCCTCACCAATCTGCCATTTCTGTGATTTTATATAGAATCTACATGTTGATAATGTCCCAATTTGTATTCCCCATCCAGACCTCTTCCAGACTCCAGACTCATCTCTAACTTACTGTTACTAGTACTAGCAATAGTTCACAGGTGCTTGAAATCTCACTTGTTCATATCCACATTTTTTTTCCACCTCAAATCCCCAAAAGGTCCCCTACCTCACTGTCTTCTTCATCTCAGCCACCAACATTCTTCTACTTGCTGAAGCTCAATCACAGCCTGTGCTTAAAGGAAGGTAGTACGTTGCTCCATTCTAGATGCCTAGATATTGAAATGATTCATCCCATAATCTCAAATCTTTCTCTCACCTCAACAGTCCCACATCCAGGCCGCCAGAAAGCCCTACTGGGTTTACTCTCAAAATATATCCAAGTCCCATTACTTTTGTTCACTTTTTCAAATATCACACTTCTCTGAGATACCATCTCCTTCACAGACTTTAGATATTATCTCAGAACTTACTCTGTTGCTTCTATTCTTGCCATTTGATAGTCTATTCTCCACACAGTCACCAGATAGAGCTGGGTTCTATCCCTTCTCCTGCAACACTCTACCACAGCTTCTCATTGCATGGTGGAGGACAGCCCAGCTCATTGCCATGGGCTCCCTTGGTCTCTGTGGCTCTCCAACCTAACTCCTGCTTTTCTAATCCTCACCCCCTCCACTTCAACCACACTAGCTCCTTAAAGTTTTTGCAATACCATGAGCTCATTTTCTGCTCCCAGACCCTTACACCTGCCATCCTCTCCCTTTTGAATATTACTTTGTCAGAACTTTATACAGCTTGCTCTTTCATATCTTCAGGTCTCTGCTCAAATATCACCTCCTCAGGTGCCTCTCAGAACCTCTCCTGACATCTAAAGTAGTCTTCCCACTTCCTACACTGCACCTCCTTTAATTTCTTGGTAACATCATAATATGAAAGTATATTTTGGGTTTTTTTTTGAGACAGAGTTTCACTCTGTTGCCCAAGCTTGAGTGCAGTGGTGCTATCTCGACTTACTGCAACTCCATCTCCTGGGTTCAAGTGATTCTCATCTCTCAGCCTCCTAAGTAGCTAGGATTACAGGTGTGTGCCACCGCACCCAGCCAATTGTTGTATTTTTATTAGAGATGGAGTTTTGCCATGTTGGCCAGGCTGCTCTTAAACCTCTGACCTCAAGTAATCTGCCTGCCTTGGCGTCACAAAGTCCTGGGATTACAGGCATAAGCCACAATACCCAGCCCCAAAGTATATTTTTGCATATACTTCTTTGCCTAACTATTCAGTTTTTGTCTTCCCTACAGTAATTTAAATATAAGGAGTTGTCTTGTTTGTCCCTGGATTTCTAGTGCTCTGAACAGAACCTAGCATCTAGTACGTGTTCCATGCCTCTCTGTTGTATTAACGAATGATCAACCATACATCTAACTTTGCATATAGTACCTTTGAAATTGTATCATTTTTCTTCAGATTTTAATTCCCAAAGAAAGGGAAAGATTCAATGAAGCAAAAAATCTCTCTGATATAGAAAAGATCATGAATCATCCCTATCTGAGCAGAGACCAAGTCTATAAATAGTTGACAAATTGTCTGGGTTTTGGTCAATTCATTTTTTTAAAATTATACTTCATGTTTTGGGGTACATGTGCAGAATGTGCAGATTTGTTACATAGGTATACACGTGCCAT
>NW_012114566.1:496108-519188 GCF_000951035.1 Colobus angolensis palliatus
TGTTCTCTCTCTGCCTCCCTCCGCAATCTGCCATTATGGTCTCGATCTCCTGACCTCGTGATCCGCCGGTCTCGGCCTCCGAAAGTGCTGGGATTACAGGCTTGAGCCACCGCGCCCGGCCTGCTGGTTTCTTTTTCTATATCCTTCTTTGAATGTTGTCCTGCCCCCATTCTTGGTCCTTCACCCTGTTCTCTCTCTGCCTCCCTCCGCAATCTGCCATTTCCGTGATCTTATATAGAATCTACATGTCGATAATGTCTCAATTTGTATTCCCCATCCAGACCTCTTCCAGACTCCAGACTCAACTCTAACTTACTGTTAGTAGTACTAGCAGTAGTTCACAGGTGTTTAAAACCTAATATGTTCATATCCACATCTTTTTTTTCCACCTCAAATCCCCAAAAGGTCTCCTCCCTCACTATCTTCTTCATCTCAGCCACCAACATTCTTCTACTTGCTGAAGCTCAATCACAGCCTGTGCTTAAAGGAAGGTAGTATGCTGCTCCATTCTAGATGCCTAGATATTGAAATGATTCATCTCATAATCTCAAATCTTTCTCTCACCTCAACAGCCCCACATCCAAGCCACCAGAAAGCCCTATTGGGTTTACTCTCAAAAATATATCCAAGTCCCATTACTTTTGTTCACTTTTTCAAATATCACACTTCTCTGAGATATCATCTCCTTCACAGACTTTAGACATTATCTCAAAACTGACTGTGTTGATTCCACTCTTGCCATTCAATAGTCTATTCTCCACACAGTCACCAGAGAGCTCCTTCAAACTACACCTCAGGTTCTATCCCTTCTCCTGTAACACTCTACTACAGCTTCTCATCGCGTGGGGGAGGACAGCCCAGCTCATTGCCGTGGGCTCCCTTGGTCTCTGTGGCTCTCCAACCTAACTCCTGCTTTACTTATCCTCACTCCCTCCACTTCAATCACACTAGCTCCTTAAAGTCTTTACAATACCATGAGCTCATTTTCTGCTCCCAGACCCTTACACCTGCCATTCCCTCCCTTTTGAATACTACTTTGTCAGAACTTTATACAGCTTGCTCTTTCATATCTTCAGGTCTCTGCTCAAATATCACCTCCTCAGGTGCCTCTCAGAGCCTCTCCTGACATTGAAAGTAGTCTTACCACTTCCTATACTGCACCTCTTTTAATTTCTTGGTAACATCATAATATGAAAGTATATTTTGGGGTTTTTTTGAGACAGAGTTTCACTCTGTTGCCTGAGCTTGAGTGCAGTGGTGCACTCTCGACTCACTGCAACCTCCATCTCCTGGGTTCAAGTGATTCTCATCCCTCAGCCTCCTAAGTAGCTAGGATTACAGGTGTGTGCCACCACACCCAGCCAATTGTTGTATTTTTATTAAAGATGGAGTTTTGCCATGTTGGCCAGGCTGTCCTTGAACCTCTGACCTCAAGTGATCTGCCCGCCTTGGCCTCACAAAGTCCTGAGATTACAGGCATAAGCCACAATACCCAACCCCAAAGTATATTTTTGCATATCCTTCTTTGCCTGACTATTTGGTTTTTGTCTTCCCTACAGTAACTTAAATATAAGGAGTTGTCTTGTTTGTCCCTGGATTTCTAGTGCTCTGAACACAACCTAGAATCTAGTACATATTCCATGCTTCTCTGTTGTATTAATGAATGATCAACCATATATCTAACTTTGCATATAGTACATTTGAAATTGTATCATTTTTCTTCAGATTTTAATTCCCAAAGAAAGGGAAAGATTCAATGAAGCAGAAAATCTCCCTGATATAGAAAAGATCACGAATCATCCCTATCTGAGCAGAGACCAAGTCTACAAATAGTTGACAAATTGGGTTTTGGTCAATTCATTTTTTTAAAATTATACTTTATGTTCTGGGATACATGTGCAGAATGTGCAGGTTTGTTAAATAGGTATTCACATGCCATGGTGGTTTGCTGCACCTATCAACCCGTCATCTACATTAGGTATTTCTCCTAATGCTATCCCTTCCCTATTCTCCTACCCCCTACAGGCCCCAGTGTGTGATGTTGTCCTTCCTGTGACCAGTGGAGTGTTAAAGTCTCCCACTATTATTTTGTGGGAGTCTAAGTCTCTTTGTAGGTCTCTAAGAATTTTCTTCATGAATCTGGGTGTTCCTGTATTGGGTGCATATATATTCAGGATAGTTAGCTCTTCCTGTTGTGTTAATCCCTTTACCATTATGTAATGCCCTTCTTTGTCTTTTTTGATCTTTGTTGGTTTAAAGTCTGTTTTATCAGAGACAAGGATTGCAACCCTGCTCTTTTTTTCTTTTTCTTTCCATTTGCTTGGTAAATAGTCCTCCATCCCTTTATTTTGAGCCTATGTGTGTCTTTGCATGTGAGATGGGTCTCCTGAATACAGGACACAGATGGGTCTTGACTCATTATCCACTTTGCCAGTCTGTGTCTTTTAACTGGAAAATTTAGCCTGTTTACATTTAAGGTTAATATTATTATGTGTGAATTTGGTCCTGTCATTATGATGCTAGCTGGTTATTTTGCCTGTTAGTTGATGCAGATTCTTCATAGTATTGACTGTCTTTATAATTTAGTATGTTTTTGTCATGGCTGGTACCAGTTTTTCTTTTCCATATGTAGTGCTTCCTTCAGGAGCTCTTGTAAGGCAGGCCTGGTGGTGATAAAAATCCCTCAGCATTTGATTATCTGTAAAGGATTTCATTTCTCCTTAGCTTATGAAGCTAAATTAGACTGGATATGGAATTCCAGGTTGAAAATTCTTAAGAATGTTGAATATTGGTTGAAGATTCTTTTCTTTAAGAATGTTGAATATTGGTTAAAAATTATTTTCTTTAAGACTGTTGAATATTGGCACCCACTCTTTTCTGGCTTGTAGGGTTTCTGCTGAGAGATCCTCTGTTAGTCTGATGGGCTTCCCTTCGTAGGTAACCCGACCTTTCTTTCTGGCTGCCCTTAATATTATTTCGTTCATTTCAACCTCGGTGAATCTGATGATTATGTGTCTTGGGGTTGCTCTTCTCAAGGAGTATCTTTGTGGTGTTCTCTGTATTTCCTGAATTTCAATCTTGGCCTATCTTGCCAGGTTGGGGAAGTTCTCCTGAATAATATCCGGAAGAATGTTTTCCAACTGGGTTCCATTCTCCCTGTGACTTTTAGGTACACCAATCAAATGTAGGTTTGGTCTTTTCACACAGTCCCAAGTATCTTGGAGGCTTTGTTCATTTCTTTTCATTCTTTTTTCTCTTGTCTGCATGCTTTATTTCATTAACTTGATCTTCAATCTTTGATATCCTTTCTTCCACTTGATTGATTCAACTACTGATACTCGTGTGTGCTTTACGAAATTTCTATGCTGTGTTTTTTAGCTCCATCAGGTCATCTATGTTTTTCTCTAAAGTTATTCTAGTTAGCAATTTCTCTAACCTTTTTTCAAAGTTCTTAGCTTCTTTGCATTGGGTTAGAACATGTTCCTTTTGCTTGGAGTAGTTTGTTATTATCCACCTTCTGAAGCCTACTTCTGTCAATTCGTCAAACTCATTCGCCATCCAGTTGTGTTTCCCTGCTGGTAAGGAGTTGTGATCCTTTGGAGGAGAATAGGTGTCCTGGTTTTTGGAATTTTCAGCCTTTTGACGCTGTTTGTTACCTCATCTTCATGGATTTATCTACCTTTGGTCTTTGATTTTGGTGACCTTCGAATAAGGTTTTGGCATGGACATCATTTTAGTTGATGTTGATGCTCTTCCTTTCCATTTGCTAGTTTCCCTCCTAACAGGCCCTCTGCTGCAGGTCTGCTGAAATTTTTCTGGAGGCCAACTCCAGACCCTATTTGCCTGGGTGTCACCAGCAGAAGCTGCAGAACAGCAAAGATTGCTGCCTGTTCTTTCCTCTGGAAGCTTCATCCCAAAGGGGCACCCGCCAGATGCCAGCCAGACCTCTCCTGTATGAGGTATGTCTTGACCTCTGCTGGGAGGTGTCTCCCAGTCAGGAGGCATGGGGGTCAGGGACCCACTTGAGCAGGCAGTCTGTCCCTTAGCAAAGCTTGAGTGCTGTGCTGGGAGATCCTCTGCTCTCTTCAGAGCTGGTAGGCAAGAACGTGTAAGTCTGCTGAAGCTGCGCCCACAGTCGCCTCTTCCCCCAGGTGCTCTGTCCCAGGGAGATGGGTGTTTTATCTGTAAGCTCCTGACTGGGGCTCCTTTCTTTCAGAGATGCCCTGCCCAGAGAGGAGGAATCTAGAGAGGCAGTCTGGCTACAGCAACTTTGTGGTGCTGTGGTGGCCTCCACCCAGTCCAAACTTCCTGGTAGCTTTGTTTACACTGTGAGTGGAAAACCGCCTACTCAAGCCTCAGTAATGGTGGATGCCCCTCCCCACAACAAGTTCGATGGTCCCAGATAGACATCAGACTGTCTGCTGGCAGCAACAATTCCAAGCCAGTGGGTCTTGGAGGTGGGATCCACTGAGCAAGACCACTTGGCTTGCTGATTTCAGCTCCCTTTTTAGGGAGTGAATTGTTCTGTCTAGCTGCAATTCCAGGTGCCACTAGGGTATGAGAAAAACGTCCTGCAGCTAACTGGGTGTCTGCCCAAATGGCTGCCCAGTTTTGTGCTTGAAACCCAGGGCCCTGGTGGTGTAGGCACCCAAGGGAATCTCCTGGTCTGTGGGTTGTGAATACCATGGGAAAAGTGTAGTATCTGGGCCACAGTGCACCATTCCTCACGGCACAGTCCCTCAGGGCTTCCCTTGGCTAAGGCAGGGAGTTCCCAACCCCTTGCACTTCCCTGAGTGAAGTGATGCCCCACCTTGCTTTGGCTCACCCTCCATGGGCTGCACCCACTGTCTAACCAGTCCCAGTGAGATGAACCGGGTACTTCAGTTGGAAATGCAGAAGTCACCTGCCTTCTGCATTGATCTCTCTGGGAGCTGTGGACTGGAGCTGTTCCTGTTCTGCCATCTTGCCAGCCACACTGTCTTTTCATTTTGTAAAAGTCACCTCCTGAATGTGTAGGTTTTTGCAGTCACTGGATCAGCCATGCAGTCAATCCAATTCAGTCTCAGAAGGCGTAGAGATTGAGTGTTTTAAAACTTTTTTTTTTAACCTTCCCAACATGGGTAGTCTTTACTTTGAACAATTTCCAACACAGAAACCACAATTTATGAAAAGCTCTGCAGGCATTAACCTTGTTGCATCCCCTTTCTTGCTGTATGATTTCCTTTTCACCTTCAAGTACTTAAAAAGCACATTTGCCCTTGTTACTAGAAAAACTAATGTTGGGCAATTGATTAGAATCTTTACTAATCTTCATGTTTCCTGAATTCATATTAACAGAAGAGTGAAAAACCAATGGCCTCATTTGAGGTCATTCCAAATAAAGCCTCATCTTCATCTTACCATTTGAGCACTCAGTTTAAGAGCAAAACTCATCACAGAGCAGAAAAAAGGGCAAGTTTTAGCTGTTAAGCTTCAGGCTGACTTGATCCGAAATAAATGCTTTGTAATCTCTCTTTAAACAAAAGCTTTAGTTTCTGTAATCCTCTTCCTTATCTATTCCTATGAAGTCTCCTGAGGCTGAAGCTGCTGTTCACGTCATTTTTATAAACAGCCTGGATCTCTGCCCACAAATTGCATTCCAAGGGTGATGGAAGTGGTGTCAATTCAGCTCAAGGCTCAAGTGTCATGAGTCATGTTTCCCTCCCTTTGGAGACACCTGCCCAAGCAATCTCAAGCATCCTCTGCTTGTTTTCTCATTGCACAGACGTCCTGTTACTGAGCATCCATTCAGCCAAGAACCCTGGCTCATTAAAGCATGGCTAAGAGACTATTGTGTCTGTCTGCACCTTCTGTTCTTGAAAAGCCTTCCATTTGGTGTGTAAATACTCAGTGTGCCACATTACATTCAGGGCTCCATCCAAAGCCTGGTGCCTTTGACAGGGTCCTTCAGTGTCTGTAAATTTCTACTGCCTTTCCTAAAGGAAATAGCAAGGAGACTTAGGGCCCATGATATCAAACTGATGGTCTTAGGAATGATGATCTAACCAGAATTGAAATGGCTTACACTGGCTGAGTAACCATGGACTTTCAAACAGGTATCTGAAGATGCATGTTGTTAAAAACCTTCATGTGGAGGCAATGAAAAGCTATACTTCAAATAAATGGCAAAAAATAAAAATAAAAACATAGCTCTGTGCATAAATGTTAGAGAAAATATCCACCATTTGCTGCACTTCCTATAGCAAAGCCATGTGTGCTCCTGCCTGAGTGCAACACACATACACCCTACACACAAAGACCCTTTCCCAATAGCTACCTTCTACCTTCTCAGGAGCTCAACTTCTAGCTATTTGCATGAGAAAAACAATCTCTGGGTAAATCCTCACAAGACTGACTTGCACTTAGAACCTGGGTCAGACTCGTTGCTAAAATAGAAGCCATAGCTGGGAATAAAGAGATCTGGATTCTTAAATGCCTATTTAATGAAAGGGGCATGGGCTATTGAATTAAACAGACCTTGATTTAAATTCCCCATATGTTATTTATTAATTGTGTTAATAAGCAAGTACTTCAAGTTTGAGTCTCACTTTCCTTTTATATATAAGGCTTCCTGAAAGCATTAACAGCGATTTATATGAAGTGGCCAATACAAAGTAAGACCTCAATAAATGGTGAGCACATTCTTTTATGTGCTACTCTTATTCTTATTGGACAAAGTATGCAACCTCTTCGGGCCCCAATTTCTTTCTCAAAGAATCAATTCTAGTGCTCAAAGATTCAGAACTCAGTGCTTACACTTTGGGAAGGAGGACTGATGTAAAGAATCAGGATTTTCTGGACAAGTTGATGAATCTCCTCCCTCTCTTTGGTGTCCTTGAATGAGAGGTAGATGGATAGAAGGCCGGTGTCCACATATGCACATATGCTAATAAAGTGAGGTGGGATGATGGTAATGCCTTAAAGTAGACGTATAAAACCTCCACTTTTGTCTTGGCCTTCTCTATTTCCCTCACTTACTCACTCTATCTCCTTCTCTCTCTCCCTTGCTCCAAATGCCAAATGTAATCTCAGCCTTAAATTTCATAAAACCATTAATGCCCTGGTAAAACGAAATACAAACCTATGTTATTATTGTTAACTATGTAATCATTCTTGCAGACATACTTTTAAGTCAGTGTCTCCAATCATCCTTGGTTGTAAACTACATTCAACTCTGTATTTTCCTAGAAAGCAGTAATTGAAGAAAAGTTAATGCTCTTAGCGGGCTTTATTTAGCAAATACAGGGTAAAGGAATCATGTCTTTTTGCATTTGGGGAGTTTCCTGAAAGTTCTTTTTTCCACACCCATACTTGATTTGTATTAGACAATTTCATCTCTTACTCAGAAAAATGGCAGGGTTTTCACACTCTGCCCTAATTTGTAAAAGTTTCAAAAAAACTTTAAAAATGAGAGTAATTTTGTGAAGATTTTCTTGACTGCCATTAGAAAAATTAACTTCTTACAAAAGAAACAAATGCAACTGTACCCAAAATGGCATCGTTTTAAAAATTGCATGTACAGGGACTCTCTTGGTCCTTTGTTATAGGTAAAGGATAATAGAATTGAAATGGGATTAATCAGTGTGTATATGTGTATTCTGTTTTGAGTTTATCAACTGGCATCTTTCTTTTTGTAAGGTGATCAATCTATATTAAAATTGCCTTTAAAAGACATGAATTTGTCTGGCTCAAACACTGGAATTTTCATTCTCCTAATGATTTTAGTAACTACGGTAACAAACTGATATCTTAGGCTGCCTGCAGTTCCTCACCTTATGGATGTTTCCAAAAAGGGTGCTAACTTTGAGTTAGCAAGGTGCATCTCTAGAGCAAGTCTAATAGTAAGTAATCATGGAGTGATATCCATTAACGTTCCATATTCTATTGGTTAGAAGCAAGTCTCAGGTCCCACTCATGCCAGGAGGCAGGGGGTATGAGGGTGGAGTCCACCTTAGAATATGTCCACCACAATTGGTATAGAAGACAAAATCTTGGATGGAGTCAAAGGACACTTCCAGAGCAATCAATACGCTTCAGTAAGGCAAGATTTGAGGTGGTGATAGAGATAATAATGTGGCCAGTCCAGAGATGCTCATACCTGGCACATCATTAAACTCATATTTTAAAAGTATTTGCTCCTTGTTTATTTAGAGAAGAAATGAAGACATTTGAGGGGAGAAAAGAAGAAAAAAAGAATGCTGAAGACAGTAGTCGAGTATGGACGTGTGCTTATTTAAATAAATCCTTGCATAACTTCCACCCTCTAAAGAAGATAGTCTAGTGATCATCTGCTGTTACTCAGCTATGTTCTCCATGGCTTCTCCATCCTAACCCAGAAGCAGACTATAACATTATTCCTTTTAACTACAAATAATACTCATTCTAAGAGAAATTTTGGTAAATTTAATTGTCTCTCTTTCCATTTCCAGTGATACTCTAGTGGTGTCTAACATATAAATTTCTAAGTAAAAGACTCTATCTTTAATTGGGCTATGCTTTTACGTTCATATGGCAGTCTTCAAACTTAGCAATGTGAAAGAATTAAGGTGGGTAGTAGTCTTAAACACTATTAGGGTTTTTTTTTTGGTTTGGTTTTTGTTTTTTTGGTTGTTGTTTTTTTTTGAAACACCAACTAGGACAGCTTTTAGCTCCATAGGTCTAGGCTGTTTCAGTGACCCAGAAATCATGCCAAAAGAGTATTAGCTTTATTGTTAATATAGTCTAATAGTCTCCTACTTGTCTCAAATTTAAGACTACCAAGAATTTCCTTTGGTTACAAAACAAATAAATATCCCCTAATCGATATGCATAATATTATAAAATTATAGTGTGAAGATGATCAACTAGTCTCTTGGAAATTTATAGCAACCACTTTTTATAGCTCTTTCCTGGGGTTCCCACACAGGCTCTGGTTCCTGGGTCATTTCTCTCCTCCCCTATAACTACCATTCCATAAAAGGGGATTATCCTCACCCCTTCTTTGACTTCTTACCCTACTGCTATATGGTATCAGCTTCAGATATTGTTGACAAATGCTGTGATTTCAATAACAACATTCTGATAATGACAATTTTATTAGTCTACTAAGACTTCCAGAACAATATAACACAGACTGGGGAGCTCAAACAATAGGAATATATTTCTCACAGTTCTGGAGGCTGGAAGTCCAGGGTCAAGGTGACAACCAGTTTGGTTTCTCCTGAGACCGCTCTCCTAGGCGAGCAGGTGGCCACCATCTTACTGCATCCTCACATGGTCTCTCACCTGTATGAGTGCACCCCAATGCCTTTCTCTCTTCATATGAGAACACCAGTCCCACTGGATCAGGGCCCCATCCTTATGATCTCATTTAACTTTCATCACCTCTTTAAATATCCTATCTCCAAATACAGTCATACTGGGAATTGAGGCTTCAACATATGAATCTGGTGGAAGGGGCACAGTTCAGCCAAGAGCAACCATCTTGCCAACAATTTGATTACAGTTATTCAGGCTTTACTTGAATAATGTATTTTACTTCATACTCTTGACAACTCCCTTATTAAAAAAACTTTTAATCCCCTTCAGTTTCTGCAACACTACCCCTTCCTAGTTCTGCTTATTTTCTTGGCCACTCCTACTCATTTTCCACCAAAATTTCTCCTCTCACACCTTCCCCTAACACTTGTTAATTTCTGTGCTCAATCCCAAGCCCTGTTCTTATCTCACTTAAAATGATTTCCCTACGGCAGAGCACATTAATGATGCCACAGCTTCAAACATGATCTACTTGCTACAGACACACACTCATAACTCCAGCATAGACCTTCTCTTGTTCCTAAAATTATATGATTCACTTTGTGCTGAACATCCTGGCACACAGTAGGCATGCAATCTGTACTTGGAAATTCATTCACTCATCCATTCTTTCCAAAATTATTCACTGATCACCTGCTAAATAGAAGGCACTGCTTTAAGTGCTTGGGATACGTCATTAAACAGAAGAGACCAAGATCCTTGTCCATAGGGAGCTTCCATTCTAGCAGAGGTCAAGCAGTGGTCAATAAACATCTTGTATAAGTGAATTACACAGCATGACAGAAGGTGTAAAGTGCTATGAGTCAAGAAAAAGTAGAGCAAATAAAGGAGGATTAAAGATGGGTCAAGGGGGAAGTTGAGGGATTAAATTAGATAGTCAGGGGAAGCTCAATGAAAAGGGAATGTTTGAACAACAGTTTAAAGGAAGTGAGTGAATAAATACAATTGTAACATAGGCATTTCAGATATAATGGATCTAAAACCTCCTTTCAGCTCGTGTCTTCCCTGAAGTTCCCAATGTGATTGTGATTGCCATTCATTCTTTTACTAGAGTGACCATATAAATTTGTCCACCAAACTGAAACACACTGGAAAATAAAAGGATGGTACTACAGACATAAACCCAGCTCTAGACAAGCTTGAATATACAGATGCTTGGGAGACTAGCTGTCACCCAAGACAGAAACTTGCTAGCCATCCTTGCTTTTTCTTTCTCCTTCATACTATTTTTTCCCAACTTGTCCCAATATATCACCAAGCTTTTTGATATGACCTCTAGAATATCTCTTATCCATTTTTACTACTACTGTCTTACTTGAGGATCTTAGGATCTCTGACTAGGACAGACACATGGCCTCAAAAATGCCCCACTGTCTCTCAGTCTGTTCCCTCTCAAATCACTATCCTGCAAGTCAGACAGAATCTTCTTAAATACTCATATCTTATCTTGACATTCTCATTTAAATCTTCTGGAGAAAGATGGGAAGGAAAGGTTTGGATAGAGAACATTTGCAGAGGTTGAGAAAAGCAGGCCCTGGTGAATCCAGACACCCTACCTGCTCTGCTGATGCAGAAGCCAACACAGCCTGTGGGTTCCTGCTGCAGTCCAGACTGGTGAATACCTTCCCTGAAAGGTAAGAACACAGGGGGAATCAGCCACTTATCTCCAAAATCCATAATTTCCGCAGTTTCAAGTCTAAAACTCAGTGTCTCACTAAGATTAAATGCCCATTATTATTCTTAAGATTTGGGAAATTAAAAATATATCAGATCTCTCTATATTTCCTATTTCATCCCAAATGAATCCAATTAGATTTCACTGCAAACTATAAAATATTCTAGGCCTATTTCCTCTTTAAATTGATTATAAATGTTGATGCTCTTAAGTATAAGTGCAAATTAATCTAGGGAATTCCATGAAATTTTATTTCTTAATTAAGCAATTTAAACTAAATTACTTAACTGAAACGACTACTCTGGCTCCTAAGATTGTTCAAGGTCAGACAAATGTAATCAAATATAACATAGTGATTTTTCACTTGCCATAACCCTTTTAATCAAACTCATTTCACTGCTTTGGACTTGATAGAAAGGAGAATTTGCACTCTTTAACTCTCTAGAGACTGAGATCAAGATTATGGGAGACAAGACAAGGTGACAACAATCAGGCCAATTGGAGAAGTTTCTGGAAAACAGAAATGTGGTCTCTATTACACTGAAAAAGGAGGTAGGGTGTTAGACTGCCCAGAAATTAAACTTTCTGCTGGTATACGTGTGGCATTGCTCCAGTGAGCACAATCCATTTGGCCAGCCAGATGGACCAGTCCTGGCAGCTTTTCAGTCTCATGCGCAAAACACTTCAGCTTAGGAAAGAAAAAAATCCCCAAACAAAAATATAAATAGAGAAGATTCAGCATTGTGGTGAAACAATGGGGAAGACTCATGATCTTACAAATGAGGTTTCCACAACATTGTCTGTGCATTTCACACATTCTGTTTCTTTTTTCATGATTTTTAATAGCTTATTTATCATAGATGAAGGATGAGATTACTTATCTGAGGAGGCTCCATGCTTTTGGCAGAAAACCTTTATAATGCTCAGTTACTCTCACCTACAGGAAAGAAGGCAATTTTTAGCCTCTTTCTGTGAAAATATACTAAATAATAGCAACAAAGAACATTGATAATAATCTAAACTGAAAAAGATTATTTGAAGGTGCAAACTTTTATACTGTCAACTGTCAAAGAGACTCAGGCTAAAAGGATGAACTCACCAAAGAGATGTGCTTTTCTGTTTTTTTGTTTTTTTTGTTTTTTTTTTTTTTCTTATTTAGAAAGACTTACCCTTTCCTCACTTTCTAACACCATTGAGTCCAATTCAAGTTCCCCATTAGCTTGAATGATAATTATCTTCTGTCAATCAAACTCTGCATCTGAGTTGAAGTCCATTGATCATCCTTCAGCTGAACTGCCATGCCTACTCAATAATCATGGCCAGTTTCTATTTCTTAAGTCAAATGCTTAGATGAGGAAATGGCATCAATGTAGTCTAACCATGTTTCTTCCTTCCTCACCTGGAGTTTTCTGAGGGAGGGAGAGAGAGAAAGAAATCTATTTTAAACAGTCATCTCAATTTATAGTTTTCATAATTATTAACTTTTGAAATTATTATAAATGTATATTTTAACTCACTAATCAATGGTTTACTGGGGAGAAGGTTGGAAGGTATAAAGTAAGAGATGAAATGTCAATGTCTTTTACTTATTGAACATTTTAATCAAACACATTTTATTTTTTGTCTTTAGGGATATAAATTCAGCCAAAGCTTAAAATATGGTCTTTCTCCCCTCCTTCCTCCTTTTCCTTCCTTCCTGTCTTCTTTTTGTGTGCCCATTTCTCTTGCAAAGATTTATTTAGCTCCTACTTTATGCCAGGTACATACGGGGGAACCTGTGTGACTTATCAATAAAATAAAACATTTTTGGTGAATTCCAGGTATTACACACAAACTGCCTACATTGCCATTAGCCAATCTTCAAGTTCCTCCATTATTTGCATATTGATGGGATATCAAGTTTCAGATCAAATATCACAAATAAAAGCTCATGGGTGGAATAATCTCCAAGTTTAGATTTCGTTTTGTTTTTAGTTATGGTTAGACCATACTTAGTCTGACTTGTTTGGAGGACTAGATTCTTTAACCCAATCTCAACAATTCATTCCGAAATATTGGAATTATTTTTTAATTTCAGATGAAGAATAACATAATTTTCTCTCTGTAACATTGTAAAATACATATTTGGTGTTCAATCCTCTTTCCTAGCATACAACTTCTGAAATCTTTAGAAACTCCAAAGTGATGTCTTTTGGTATGCTAATGAGTTGACTGATGACTGACAGGCCCTAGCTGCTTCAGGATGGGGCTGATCACAGGAAAGACCAAAGCAGAATTAAAGGATTGGAACTTTTACCCCCGCCACCAACCACTGGGGAGGAAAGCGGAGTTGAAAATTAAGTTGATTGCCAGTTGCCAATAGTTTAATCAATTATCCATATGTAATAAAGCTTCCATGAATACTCAAAAGGACTAGTTTCAGAGAGTTCCTGGATAGCTGGACATATGGAGGCTTACAGGAAGGTGAGCAAGAACTCAAACATGTACTGGGAGGACGGCATACCCCAACTACACAGGGATAGAAACTCCTGTGCTTGGGACACTTCCAGACTTTGCCATATGTATCTCCTCATTTGGCTATTCATTTATATCCTTTAAAATATCCTTTGTAATAAGCTAGTAGATGAGAGTAAGTGTTTCCCTGAAGTTTGTGAGCTACTCTAGCAAAGGTAATCATATCCCAGGAAATAGTTGTGAATTTTTATAGCTGGTCAGTAAGAAGCATAGGAAAAATAACCTGGGGCTTGCAATTGGCATTGGAAGTGAGAGGTAGTCTTGGGGACTGAGCCCCCACCTTGTGGGATCTGATGCTAACTCCAAGTAGATAGTGTTGGAAATTAATTAAGGACACCTAGCTGGTGTCTGCTGCAGGTTAATTATTTGCTTGTTGGTGGGGAGAACCCCTTCACACATTTGGTCACTGAAATCTTCTGTGTTGATTATTGTTGTGGTGTGAGAGCAGAGGAAAAACAGTCTCAGTTTTTTGTTTTTTGTTTTTTTCCTATGACTGTCCTTTTGTACCAATTGCCTTTTCAGAAGCAATCTGCTTATTCATGTTTTTCTGTCACTTCTGCAACCAGTCCTTTGCTACCATGGGCTCAAGTTCCTGATAAAATCCTCAGAATCCAATGACATGTTAAAAGTCTCCTTGAGGGGTCAATTCTTTAATTATGTTTTCCACCATAGTATGAGCTCTATATGTTTCTCATGTTGCTCTCTTGTAAAGCCTCTGTGAAACAAATCTGGTGTATGAAACTAGAATTCTTCAGGCTCAGTCCTTGACACTCTTATCCCTTGTCAGATAGTTTTCAGAGACATGAGAAAGCCTGCTGTCATCAGGCCCTCAGCATGTTTGCAAAGTGAACATAGTTTTACCATATTCCATTACCTGGTACCTTTCTTTCCCAAGTGCCATTTGCTGGCCAAAGTTTGCCAGTTTGATAAATGCTAGATTATTTCAAGAATCGCATGCTTCAAAAAGATCCCTTCCCAAGTCTTTAGTAACCACTATTATTAATTCTTATCAATAATAGTTACTATCGATAAAAAACAGCCATGAAAGAAGCTGATCTCAGCTTTTTAGGAATAATACAATCTCAATATGGTAATTTAGTTCTAACTTAGAAATTATTGCTAAACCTAATAAATATAAGTTCTTATTGAGTTATATTGGGATAATTGTAGCTTTACATGAAGTCATAAGGAATAATACAGAGAGAGCTCATGTACTATTTACCCAGTCTTACCCTTACATTTTGTAATAGCAAAATCCACAATCAGAATATTGACACTGATATAACTCACCAGTCTCATTCAGAGTTCTCTAGTTTTACTTGTACACACATGAATATGTGTGTATTTACCTCTATACAATATATGACTTGTTTCTATTCTTTGTTGTATTACTTAAGTAAATCTGTTATGAGCTTGTATGTATAAATCTTTATGTGGATACGTCAGGGTTCTTTGGCAAGGAGAAATAGAAAAGGAATATTCCAGGACCGTAAGTTGAGATGCCAAAGGGAAGTGGCAGGTAACAAAAATAAGTGAAGCAGATTAAGTGTAAGATAAAAGGTATGATGAGGACTACAGCGACTTGCCACAGATCCAGTGTTTAACTCTTAACTTATGAAAATAATGTTAAGAAAGCTGAAGTGATTACACACAAGCCCCTCAAAACAAAAACTACTATAGACAAACTAATTCTTTGGATCAGATAACAAGCAACTCTTTTCAGAACTTTTACTTCCCATAGGCTACAGTATCATTAAGAAAGAATAGTTAAGAAAATAGGCCAGGTGAGGTGGCTCACACCTGTAATCTCAACAATGTGGGGGGCTGAGGCAGGAGGATCACTCGAGACAGAAGTTCGAGACCAGCCTGGGGAACATAGAGAGACCCGCCTCTACAAAAAATAAAATAACCAAGTGTGTCGATGCATGCCTATAGTACCAGCTACTCCAGCTACTCTGCAGTCTAAGGTGAGAGGATCGCTTGAGCCCAGGAATTAGAGGTTGCAGTGAGTCACAATCACATGACTGCACTCTGGTTTGAGTGACCGTGAGCCCTGTCTCAAAAAAAAAAAAAAGAAAAGAAACTTGGTTTTAGGCAGCTTTAGCTCTGAAATCATCATCTATAGCTACTAACTGTGTAAGCATGTTTCTTCACCTTTTTGAACCTTTTTTTCTTAACAAAGGAAGAATAATAATATTATTCACTTCACAGCATACAGGTAAAGCAGCATATCTGGAATTCTAAACATTCTAAAGTTATAGCACAAACTACAATTTTATTGCTCGTCTTCCACATGCCAGGCCCTGAGTGAAGCCTCTTTACTCTCCTTATCTCATTTTATTAAATCCTCACCCCATTGCTATACAAGAAACTGAGACCAAGAGAGAATGAAAGCCCTGTAATGGGAGCAGAAAGCAAGAAGCATTTGCTCTGGCTGGATTTTTCCAGGCTTCCTCAAAATATATGAGACAACAGCATAATAATTTTTTGTCTTCAACTTTTATTTTAAGTTTATGGGTACATGTGTAGGATGTGCAGGTTTATTACATAGGTAAATGTGTGTCATGATGGTTTGCTGTGCAGATTATCCCCTGTCTATGTATTAAGCCCAGCATCCACTGGCTATTTTTCCTGATGCTCTTTTCTCCTGCAACCCCACCGACAGGCCCCAGTGTGTATTGTTCCCTGCCATGTGTGCATGTGTTCTCATTCAGCTACCACTTACAAGTGAGAATATGTGATGTTTGGTTTTCTGTCCCTGCATTAGTTTGCTAAGGATAGTGGCTTCCAGCTCCATCCATTTCCCTGCAAATGACAAAAATTTATTCCTTTTTTTGGCCACATAGCATTCCATGGTGTATATGTACCACATTTTCTTTATCTAGTCTATCATTGATGGCCATTTAGGTTGATTCTGTGTCTTTGCTATTGCGAATAGTGCTGCAGTGAACATATGTGTGCCTGTATCTTTGTAATAGAATGATTTCTATTCCTTTGGGTATATACTCCGTAAAGGGATTGCTGGGTCAAACGGTACTTCCCCCTCTAGATCTTTGAGGAATTGCCACACTGTCTTCCACAATGGTTGAACTAATTTACACTCCCACCAACAGTGTAAAAGTGTTTCTTTTTCTCTGCAGCCTCACCAGCATTCATTGTTTTTTGACTTTTTAATGATAGCCATTCTGACTGGCATCAGATGGTATCTCATTGTGGTTTTGATTTGCATTTCTCTAATGATCAGTAATGTTGAACTTTTTTTCATATGTTTGTTGACCATATAAATATCTTCTTTGAGAGTGTCTGTTCATGTCTTTGACCCACTTTTAAATGAGGCTGTTTGTTTCTCTCTTGAAAAATTTGTTTAAGTTCCTTGTAGACTCTGGATATTAGACCTTTGTCAGGTGGACAGATTGCAAAAATTTTCTCCCATTTTATAGGCTGTCTGCTCACTCTAATGATAGTTTCTTTTGCTGTGCAGAAGCTCTTTAGTTTAATTAGACCCAATTTCTCAGTTTTAAGCATAACTATTTTTATTGACCTTAGACCTTAGACATATCTCTACGTCTGCCAAGGACTGGGCACATTTGCCACTATGTCCACTTCTTTGCAATCTTTTCAGTTTCTGTCGATTGACTGATATGCCATAAAAAGCTCCAGCAGGCAGAGTTTTTCTAAAAACTTCCCTTCAGCCAGCTCTATACTGTCAAAAGTGAATCTCCTTCACTGGACTATAAGCTATTTCCCCAGGACCTTGTACAGTGCCTGGCACATAGTAGGAAGACATCACTTAGATGAAGAACAATTTGAAGTCAGCAACCAGAATCTTTAGATAAAGAAAAGTGTTCACTTCTTAATTTCATTTTGTATATCACTACAATCTTTTTAGTATCTTTAGTAGCTGAAACAACCACTTGGGTGGTTTTACATGACTTTGTGACCAAGTATTTGCAACATCAACTCACTTATTTTAAAAATGTTATTATTACCCCTCATTAGATCTCTGTTATTTCTTTGTTTATAAAATAAGGGTATGGACTAAATGGTTTATAAGATCTTTGTATCTTAAATTCTCTATAATTCAAATAGTACCCACTGGTTCCTCTCTAATCTCCAATAATTCTAGGCTAACCTGGCACTTTTCTTATGCAGGTTCCCTCAGAGCAATGGACCAGCAACATCAACAACAACTAGAAACTTGTAAAAAGTACAAATTCTCGGAATTCACCCCATCCCCACAGTCTATTCTAAGGAATGTTAAGTTTGAGAACTGGCCCCTGCTTCAAGAGATGACATCATTCTTCTCCCTTCAGTCTGAGTCCTTTTTTCAAACATCAACACTGGCTCCAACACTGCAGCAGCTGCCAGCAAACACTTTCCTGTGTTCTTCAGAGAGGAGAGCACCTGGAGAGTTCTTTACATTCTACTTGTCCTGTCTCTATGACCCAATAAAATGTCTTTGTCAGACTCGTTAAAGAATTATAAGGTTAATTTTACTTCCCCCGAAGTACATAACCTCTTTCCAAAATGGAGTGTCAGTTGATAAGCAAAGACTATTGAATTGAATGGCATTGAATGGCTTCTGCCTGGCTAAGGAAAAAATGGAGAGAGGGTGCTCTTTGTATGCGTATGTGGTGTAGGATCAAATCAGAGACTAAAAATCAATCAAAGCTACTGTCCAGGCATCACATTCATGAAGAAGCTTCAATTTAGAGCTTTGACATAATTTTTAAATACTTCGTGTAAACTCACAGAAGTACACTGTCAAAATTGAAAGAAGACCATCATTTGTCTTGTGTCTCATACTGGATCATACTGCTTGTGGTGTATTGTGAATTATTTAAAAAATTAAAATTTAACTCATAGACAACATAATTGTATTGCAGTGGGTTTTCATAAAGGTTTTGATTTTGTTCATCTATTACATTATTGGGGCCCATTTTTGCAATTATTCACTGTAATTGACCAGTATTCTCAACATATTGAGTTGTCCTGTCCACTCTGAGGGACTCTGGGGAGATACTTGGGATACTCCGTGTGCAGATGTGCACGTGTAAGCATCCAAAATTAGACCCCAAATGGATACAATTCAACCTATGCTAATAACCTCCCCCATAAAACTAGACTCCATGAAAGCACTTGAGGCACTTCCTAATTTTGTGTCTTGTCTAATTCTCTTCAAAAGTCAACAAACATTCCCCAAATTCTTACTGTTGCCAGACCTTGTATTAATGCTGAGGAAACAAAAATGAAAATGACAGGCTGTATTCTCAAAATGCTCACAGACTGCCAGGGAAAAAGACTTGACCAATAGGCACAATTTATTATAATAAATAGCATAAGGATAGTATGTACACAATACAGACATTCACTTTAACTAGGGGAAGAGAAAGCTTGCTGAAAAAGACACCCCCCAAATAATGGTTATGGCACATTGCCATTACACCTTGCAGCACAGGGACAGTTCTGGCAGAGGCTAGGGTGTCTGAAATCAGAGAGCTATTGCAAGGAGCCACAGCAAGTAGCTGGGTTTTGCTGCATGATAAAGGGGGTGATGGGGGAGTGGGAGCAGATGAACCCACTGCTGCCTCATGGGTTTCTTAAATCTCTAAACTGCTCATTCACTCCAACACCTATTCTACATTTGTTGAGAGCTTCATGGCCAAGAAAATCCAGGATACCAAACACAGGAACTTGTTAAGTTCCACCCTGCAGGTCTGCCGGGGTGCCCAGAAGCTGGCAGCCAGGCTACTCAACAGCTGGGAAGCTGCAGGCTGACACCAAGCTCCGAGTTCTCCTCCCTGGAAGGTGTAGAAGACCGAAAAATATTAAAAAAAAAAAAAAAAAAAAGGTCTGTGTTAGTGCAAACAGATCCGTACACCAACAGAGAGTTATTAAGGTTAATGAGAAAAATTATCTCATCAGAGCAACCCCCGGTTGGAGGCACAGGTGCCGAGCTGCAGCCTCTCTAATCTGGGAGCGCTGGGTCTCCCGTGCGAAGTGATCCATCAAAGTCACTTGCTGGCCTTCCCCCAGGAGCATGGCCCCCTTTCTCTGGCTGGGAAGGAAAGCAAGCAGCAGTGAGAGGAAGGGGACACCAGGTCCTCAGAGGAGCAGAAAAGGAAACAGGGGCCGCGCCCCAAACCTCCTTCTGCCTGTGAAGGAACCAAGAACTGAGGATGCCCAAGTAGGTGCCAGAGGAAGGAGAAAAAACACACACCCGCACTCTACAGCACACCACACATACACATAATAACATGGGCATATACTGTACACTCACCCACCCGCGAGCATGAGCGCACACACACACACACACTCTACAGCACACCACACATACAAATAACATGGGCATACAGTTACACTCACCCACCCACCTGCACACACACACACCTGCACTCTACAGCACACCACACATACACACAACATGGGCATACACTGTACACTCACCCACCCACCTGTGCACACACACACACTCTACAGCACACCACATATACACACAACATGAGCATATACTGTACACTCACCCACCACCCGCACACACACATACGCACTCTACAGCACACCACACATACACATAACACGGGTATATACTTGTACACCCACACAAACGTGCACACAGTACACACATACGCACACACAGTCATGCTCTGTGTCCTGCTGTCATTTGTTTTTAATCTCTCATCCTTTATGGGGAATAACTCGTTAGCCAGATATATTTTCATAAACACTTGTCCTTATGGTTCCTTTAGCAAGAGCATGGAATCTCCACCTGCTGCCTGCCTATCCTGTGGGAAAAGAATTTTTTTGTTTGGTGGTGTTGGTTTAGTTTTGCTTTGTTCTGGGGAAGGCAGGAGGTAATAAACAAGTAGAGGGGAAGTCACAGATTTTGCAGAACCATCCAACATGCAGCACAGTGTGCCAGACCCGGTGTTGTTCAAGGTTCCCACCTCCCTCATCGCCCACTTAAGTTCGTGTCCTTGCATTACCTCCTTCTGGGAACTGCAAGCCTATCACTGGCAGGAACCATGCCCCGACCCGAACCCCAACCCCTTCTAGCCACTCCTCCCGGATTCCAAGTCTCTTCCACTCTTTGTCAATCTCCACCTCCTGGAGGAAGCTTTTAGCCTTCACTGATCTTCCCCCCTACTCGGATGTCCTGTGTTTAAGTTAAAGTAACTTTACAACTCTCCCGTAAAACACAATTTAGCCCATAATTTATATCGACTTGGATTCTCACTAGATTTCAAGGATGTCAGTCTTGAAGTGTTGAGCCAGTTTGCAAGCAGCTGCAAGGCATAATCAACTTTCCAATGCATTCTGGCATGCGCCTTCAATTCCTGCTGGAACGGGGAGGCCGGCTGGGATTCTAATCCTAAAGCATGGCCAATAGATTTTAGTATACATATATAAATACATATATAGAGAGAGAAACAGAGGCTTCATTTAAGAAGCTACCTGTTTTTCTAAATATTCTGTTTCCATGCATTTGCTAAGAACTTTTGAAGATGGTTTAGACTTACCTATTGTTCTGCAAGCACAGAATATAGTTGTCATAATCTTCAATGGTGAAGCCATTAGGAATGGGAGACAGAAGAAAAGTCTAGAAAGGATGATCGTTATACCTGAAGCTGAGAGACAAACATTCTCTTCAAAGTTTCTGGGTGACTTGGTGAAATCAAACAACTCCTAGAATTCCTAGGCAAATTAGCTATCCAGTATGATCAAAACATAGTGCCATTTATCCATTCTTCAGGTGTTTATGAATTGCTTGTTATCTATGTTTTGGACTCTAGGCACTGGACATATAACTCTGAACAAGACAATTATGGGACTTGAACTCTAGAATTACAAATGCTGATCAACATCATGAAGGGACGGCAAAGTTGAGATAACAAGGGGGTGGTAAGTGGGGAATGGGGAAGGTGTGGTGAGAATTGATTTAGACAGAGTGACTGAAGAAGGTGAGGATGTTCAAAGTAAGACCTAAAGAACGAGAAGCAGGCTGACCTCAGAGAGTAGAGAAAGGCAGTTTGTCAAGTGGAAGAGTTGTTTTGTTCAGATCTGTAGCCACTTGTTATTCAGGGCAGCTGCCTAAGCAATGAGAGTCCTGGGTCACAATCATAACAACAAACTAGCATTTTTTGTTCATCTACAAAATGCCATCCTTAGAATATCATTCCAGGCAAGTTTATCACAAATGAGGAAAAGGAGAATCCTAGAGGTAAAGGGAAGCAGTGTAGATTCAGTCTGGGCCTAAACGCCTCCTAAAGGCCTCTTGCTCCTTGCTAATCATACATAGGCAAGTGAGCATGGCTCAGAGCCACCTAACTCTAGACTCTGAAAAACTGTTCAGTGGGTATGTCTTACCGATACCATGTCTGCAAATAAGATCTTAAATACATCACAACTATTCTACTTGTAAAACTCAGAGATCACAACTATTCTACTTGTAAAAATCAGAGATATGCATAAAGTAACTTTAGGAGTAGGAAAGGGGTCAAAGAATTAAGCAAATAATCCAAGAAGTTCAGAATGCCTGCCTTGGAGCTTACTGCTATGTATTATGTATTAATGTTTACTGGAACCTGTCTTGATAGACAATAGACAGTCATTACCCGTTCTTATCTTCTTATCTTTTCTTCCTTCATTCCACAGACATTTTTTGAGAATATGTTATATGCCAGACACCATGGTAGGAGCTCAGGATACAGATAAATACCATGTTGACATCCTAGAATTTATCAATATTATTTTGTTGAACAAAGAGAAGACGCATAAGAAAGGCTGAGATAGAAGTCATCGAAGGATTCTGTAGGGCATCCAGTGCAGCCTGGGAGAAGGAAGTGTTAGGGAGAGTGTCAGTGAAGGCTCCTTGGAGCAAGTGATGTCTGAGCTGAATCTCTGAAGCATCAGTACAAATTAATTAGGTGAGAGCTAGAGGTGAGGAGGACAGTCCAGAAAGAAATAGCATTGAATATTATGGCAGTTGCTAGGTGGTCGATATGACTGCCCCTACAATGTGGGGCATGAGGATAAACACAACAGCTGCAGTCTGAAACCTAACCAAAGACCAGGCCATGAAAATCTTTCTGTCCTGCCGTAACAAGTTTGGTCTGTACTGAGGACTAGGGAAAATCACTGCAACTAGATAAGCATTGTTTTTACAGTACTCCCTCTGACAGCTGTGAGAAGAATGAATTCGACGGAGGTCAGGTTAGAGGCAGGATGGGGATGAGGTACCTGCTGTGTGCCAGGCACTGTCCTAGCCACAGAACTCTTACTATGAACAAGACCAAGATAGAACGAACCAGGTACTTAGAGAGACAAAGTTTCCCTGACGAATCACCTTTGATCTTCATGACTGGGAATGGGCTCTCTGGGCTGCCCAGCAATCAGGCTACATGGCCATTCACTCCTCCACCTTCCAGATATTTATCACTCCTCTTCTCCCCTCAAACTGCCTCTTCCTCCCCAACCTCATACTTAGTGGTTGACCTTGCTTCCTACTTTACTGAGGAAATGGAAGCAACCAGAGGGAACCTCCACAGACTCTCA
>NW_012114566.1:519238-586031 GCF_000951035.1 Colobus angolensis palliatus
GTATTTATGAATTGCTTGTTATCTATGTTTTGGACTCTAGGCACTGGACATATAACTCTGAACAAGACAATTATGGTACTTGAACTCTAGAATTACAAATGCTGATCAACATTATGAAGGGATGGCAATGTTGAGATAACAAGGGGGAGGTAAGTGGGGAATGGGGAAGATGTGGTGAGAATTGATTTAGACAGAGTGACTGAAGAAGGTGAGGACGTTCAAAGTAAGACCTAAAGAACGAGAAGCAGGCTGACCTCAGAGAGTAGAGAAAGGCGGTATGTCAAGTGGAAAAGTTGTTTTGTTCGGATCTGTAGCCACTTGTTATTCAGGGCAGCTGCCTAAACAATGAGTCCTGGGTCACAATCATAACGGCAAACTAGCATTTTTTGTTCATCTACAAAATGCCATCCTTAGAATATCACTCCAGGCAAGTTTATCACAAATGAGGAAATGGAGAATCCTAGAGGTAAAGGGAAGCAGTGTAGATTCAGTCTGGGCCTAAAGACCTCCTAAAGGCCTCTTGCTCCTTGCTAATCATACATAGGCAAGTGAGCATAGCTCAGAGCCACCTAACTCTAGACTCTGAAAAACCGTTCAGTGGGTATGTCTTACTGATACCATGTCTGCAAATAAGATCTTAAATACATCACAACTATTCAACTTGTAAAACTCAGAGATCACAACTATTCTACTTGTAAAAATCAGAGATATGCATAAAGTAACTTTAGGAGTAGGAAAGGGTCAAATAATTCAGCAAATAATCCAAGAAGTTCAGAATGCCTGCCTTGGAGCTTACTGCTATGTATTATGTATTAATGTTTACTGGAATCTGTCTTGATAGACAATAGACAGTCATTACCCATTCTTATCTTCTTATCCTTTCTTCCTTCATTCCACAGACATTTTTTGAGAACATGTTATATGCCAGACACCACGGTAGGAGCTCAGGATACAGATAAATACCATGTTGACATCCTAGAATTTACCAATATTATTTTGTTGAACAAAGAGAAGACGCATAAGAAAGGCTGAGAAAGAAGTCACCGAAGGATTCTGTAGGGCATCCAGTGCAGCCTGGGAGAAGGAAGTGTTAGGGAGAGTGTCAGTGAAGGCTCCTTGGAGCAGGTGATGTCTGAGCTGAATCTCTGAAGCATCAGTACAAATTAATTAGGTGAGAGCTAGAGGTGAGGAGGACAGTCCAGAAAGAAATATCATTGAATATTATGGCAGTTGCTAGGTGGCCAATATGACTGCCCCTACAATGTGGGGCATAAGGATAAACACAACAGCTGCAGTTTGAAACTTAACCAAAGACCAGGCTATGAAAAGCTTTCTGTCCTGCCGTAACAAGTTTGATCTGTACTGAGGACTAGGGAAAATCACTGTAACTAGATAAGCATTGTTTTTACAGTACTCCCTCTGACAGCTGTGAGAAGAATGAATTCGAAGGAGGCCAGGTTAGAGGCAGGATGGGGATGAGGTGCCTGCTGTGTGCCAGGCACTGTCCTAGCCACAGAACTCTCACTATGAACAAGACCAAGATGGAGAGAACCAAGTGCTTAGAGAGACAAAGTTTCCCTGACAGATCACCTTTGATCTTCATGATTGGGAATGGGCTCTCTGTGCTGCCCAGCAATCAGGCTACATGGCCATTCACTCCTCCACCTTCCAGATATTTATCACTCCTCTTCTTCCCTCAAACTGCCTCTTCCTCCCCAACCTCATACTTAGTGGTTGACCTTGCTTCCTACTTTACTGAGGAAATGGAAGCAACCAGAGGGAACCTCCACAGACTCTCAACATCACATCTACATGCTTTCAGAGCCTGCATGTCCTGGACCCCCTACCTGACATTAGCAGTGAGCTTGCCGTGCACCAGCCAAAAGCCAGTCTCTCTATGTAGGCACTACTAGATGCCGTTCCCACTCACCTGCTCCAAGCAATTCTGTCTGCCTCTTGCAAGACATTTTTCTTTTCCCATGAATCATTCCCATCAGCGTATACATATGCTGTCATTCTTCCTATCCTAAAAATCTTTCTCTTGACTCATTTTCCCCACCAGCTACTGTCATGTTTTTCTGTTCCCTTTGCTGGACATCTCGCCAGAGTTGTCCATACTCACTGCCCCATTTTGTCTTCTCCCACTTATTTTTGTAAACCTATTTTCATCATGCTTTAGGCCCCACTGTTCCACAGAAATTATTCATCTAAATCCAATGGACAACTCTTAGTCCTCATGTTAAGTGACCTATTTATTATCAACATAATACAGTTGCATAAATCCTCTTCTTAAATATCTTTTCTTGATCTTGGTTCCAAGGCACACATTTTCTTGCTTTTCTCTATCTCACTGGTCACTGATTTTTTGTTTTTGGGGGAGATTTCCGATTTTTTCCACAACTCTCGATGTTATAAAGTCTTAGGGTATCACCCTTGATTCTCTTCTCTCTGTATAGTTGTAACATCTCTATGTCAACACTTCAACTGTGTGTGTGTATATATATACACACACACTGAACAAATATATCTGAACAAATATATATATACACACACCTATATATGAATAAAAATCTCACACATTCCTTCAAATTCCAGCCTCACATATGCAACTGCCTCCTTAATGCCGCCTTCACTAGAACATCTAATAGAAACCTCAAACTTCACATGTCCAAAACTGAATTCGTGGTCTTACCTTACAAAACCTGCTCTATTGGCAGCCTTGTACATCTCAAGGGATAGCAACTTCACTATTTCTAGTTGTTCAGACCAAAACTCTTGGGTATCACCTTAACTTACCTCTGTTTTATATGCCCCACATTCAATCCTTATGCAAATCCTATTCTACTGTCATAAGGTAGCTAAACTTCTTCTACTTCTGGCTGCCTTCACTGCTGCTACTTGACCAGAGAGCCATCATCACCTATTTCAAAAACCTCCTGAGACGTCTCTGTGCTTTCATTCTTACTCCCTAAAGCTCTGTACTCAGCACTAGAATAATCCTCTTGAGACATGAATATCACTGTTTGCTTAAAAAAATAAAAAAAAACCCTGAGTAACAGCAAAGGTACCTGAAATACCTACCTTGCTTTCCCCATCACCTTTTAAACCTCAATCTACTTTCTCTCCTTTGCTCACTCTGCTTCTGCCATTCTGGCTTTCTTACTGGTTGGTGGGTTATTTCAAACTCTTCAAGTATACTTTTTCCTTAAGTTATTTCTATTGAGTGCTTCTGTTTTTCTTCTAGATTTCTCCTCTCTATATTCCCTCACCTCCTTTAAGTCTTTGCCCAAGTGTCACCTTTTTTGGGGAAGACCTACCTTGAGCATCCTGTCTTAAATGGTAACCTCTGACCCCACCAACTTTCTTGGTTCTCCTTACCTGTTCTATTCCATAGCACTTGCCACATTTTAATTTACAATGTAACAAAGTACTCGCTTATTATATTTTATGTTTGTTATTGCTCTCTGCCAGCTAGAATATAGGCCTCTCAAGAGGAGAGAGTAGAGATCCTCAAGAACACATTTGATTCCCCTATGTGTTTCATCTATCTAAAACAGAGTCTGCCATATAATAGCATTTAATGAATATTTGAAGAAGTCTTAAGAAGAAACTGAAGAACGTGGGCCAAATACAGGACAGAGTCAATGCAGAAAAGGGATGAGATACAAGAGATTTTAAAAGGTAAAATTAAAAGTTCTCTTTGAGTGGATTCAGTGACAGAAGACAGGAGTAAAGGGTCATTCTAGGGAAGTGTCTCTGCTTAAGCCTAGAAAAGCAGGCAGGTAACACAGTTTAAGGAAGATGTGGGGGGAAACAGCTTAGATGAGATCAATAACTCCTTCTACATTGG
Organism: Colobus angolensis palliatus; assembly: GCF_000951035.1. Lineage (NCBI taxonomy): Eukaryota > Metazoa > Chordata > Mammalia > Primates > Cercopithecidae > Colobus > Colobus angolensis. Next base: position 523,089 of record NW_012114566.1, read on the forward strand.
TGTTTGGGGTGTAGCAAGGATGGGAGGCTGCAAAGATAATTTGGTAAGTGTTAAGACCAGAGTGGGTAGGGGAAAAAAAAAAACAAAACTTTGAGGAAACCTTAGGAAGGCATCTGTTTTCTGTGACAGAGGAAGAAATGCATTGAAAGGCAATCATTGGGTGTGAAGCAGAATGCTGAGCAGAGAGGGTACTTGAGGAAATTAATGTAGGCATGGGGAAAGACTGTACAGCATCAGGTGCTCAGCAGAGGTTGAAGGTCTTGTATTAGTGAAAATTCCTGGGGTGCCTTCCAATGGCAGACTGGGAGAAGAGCAAAGAAAGCAAACATCTGAGCTCTTCCAGCATCAGATTTCTGTAAGGAGAGGACTTCAGAAGGCTAAGGGGCAAAAGAGGTGAAAAAGAGTGGGATTTTGGAATGTGGGTCATGATATGTTGGCTGAATAGGAGAGAACTGATCCTAAACTTTCTAAATTTATTTTTCCTCTTCTTCTTGTAGTCAGTTAAACTTTAGCTTACAAAAAGCAGTAAGCAAAACACAACAAAGGCACAACAGGGAGCCTGGCTTATTTTTTTCTGTAGGTATTCACTCTCAAAATACATAAATAAAAAGCACTTTAGATGTTTTCTTAACACTGAAATATGAATAGTTATAAAACATCATAAATATTCGTTTACATTGCAATCTGCTCACAAAAAAGAAATGAGTTTAGTTGCAATAAAATTAAATCGACCAAGCATTGAAATCTAACGGGAATCTTTTGTTCATTTATGTTGCATTGCTAAGTATTCAGACTCATATTGACTCTTTCATAATAAATATTTCATTTCTTCTTAAATTTATGATCAGTCAAGTTGCATTTATTATTAGCCTCACATGACTGATAAGACTGGACAGTATTGTTTATTTGCCTTTTATTGTTAAACTTTCTATTGTTAATTTTGATAACTTGTGCAAAGCGTGGAACAATTTTTGATATTTTTGATTTATATGGGGTGTCAATCTTCTGGAACAGTTCCTGAGTTTCTCATTCCATTAAATATAAGGTATTATGATAAAGGAAAAACTAGGATTCTAAAACTGAGCTTCAGAGTGACTATACCTGAACTTTCTTAAAATGTTAGTTAAAACAAAAGTGTTATTGGCAAAAGCAAGTCAGCCTCCCTCCCTATCTAATGAATGGAATAACTGAAGGAACAAATGTGTTTTTGTATTACATAGTTATCATATAAATCTGCTCTATATCATAATCTTGCTCTAGTTGATGCTATGGTCTTCCTCACCATTCTGTTCACGTAAATACTACTTATTTGAGCAACTCATCAGTTTAAGTTCCACTCCCTCTGATTGCCTTCCAGTAGAATATACACCAATCACATATTATGAGCTATTCTACCCACACAGCTCAAAATCATCTGAACCTAGCATTCTTCAATTTCTTCTCACACTATTCTGTCCCTTAGACACCATGATCCAATCTCCCTGGCTTTCTTATTAGCTCTTTCCTGCCTCAGGGCCTTCTTATGTGCTCTCTCCTTTGATAGAAGCCCTCTTTCTCAGATATTCCCATGACTGTCTTCTCATCATTTAAAACTCTGCTCAAGTGTCACCTCCTCCTGGAAGTCTTCCTGACTACTCCAATAAAGCTCCTGCTCCTGTCACTCCACAATTGTTGATTCTCTAACAAGCCACTCTGTTTTCTTCTTGGCACTTATCAAGTCTGGAAATTGCATTGTTTATTTTTGCATTTTCTTTTGGTCTGTCTTCTTTCATCCTTAGTGTTATATTCCAAAAGAAGCAAAACATCTCATTCTTCTTCATCAGAGTATTCCTGGGCCCAGAGAAGACCCTACCACATATTAGCTACTCAAAAAAATACATTATCTGATATTTAATGGTACGAGGAACTCAGGAACAGTTCCAGAAAATTGAAATACCCTATAATTATTTTATGTAGCTCTTTGTCCGTGGCACTAAACTTAGAGAAAAAGTTAGAGGCTAGGATGAGAAAACATCAGCTTTGAATCTCTTTCTTTATCAACTCAAGAAGACAAGTAGGTAATGCTTCCCCTTCCTACCAAATAAGAGGTAAATGAGTAATGAACGAGGAAGTGCCCTGAATATATAAACTGTGATTAAATATGATCATTTGGTGGGTAAACTCTTATTATGCCTTGCTATCCCATGTTGTATCATGTTTTATTTCTATTTGAGACTTTTTGCATATTTGAGAACTTTTGCATATTATTAAATCTTCTTTGAAAACATGATTTAGTGACTATGTAAAATGCTTTTAAGTGTATGAATGTATAATTTTAAATCTTCCATAATATAATAAATTGAGCATTTATCTGATTATTGTTTCTGGATGGGTCTCCAAGAATTAATACATAAAAAGATAAATTCTGTGGTACTCTGAATAAAATGACAGACTGGTAATATCTTCCCATTATTAAATGAGAAATTTTTTTTCCTTAGCACTCTTAAGGGTGAGAAATAATTTTCTATAGTTGTATAATGTGCATTTCCTGGATTATAAGTGAAATTGAGCATTTTTATATGTTTATTGAATATTTGTATTTCTTTTTCAAAGAATAGCTTGTTGTGACATTTTAACCATTTTTCTCTTGGGTTTAAGGACTTTTTTCATTTAATCAATTTGTGTGAGCATGTTATAGATTGATAGCTTCTATCATTTGTCATGAATGTTTCAAATACTTTCCTAATGCGTCATTCATCTTTAAATGTTATATATGACACAGAATTTTCCATTTTTAAGCATATTTATTGATGATTTTTCTGGCTGTCATTCTCTTTGTTGTTGTTATGCTTAGACAGTCCTTCCTTATTTTTAGACCAAATAATTATTGATATTCTTTTTTTCCCCCAGTTCTGACAGGATTTCATTAACTTCTAATTTGCCTGTATGTTTTTCGGTAGGTAAAGGGGAAATTTTGCTTGTTCCCCACTCCAATATCTACCTAAACATTGTGTGTTCATGTTTGCTTTCATCCTCCATGTACTAAATATTCCATAGGCAGTGCTGCATGTTCTATTCTGATTTATTGGTTGAATCTTGCACCAGCACCACTCTGTTTAAGATTATTAGATAAATTACTACATGGTTTGTTATCAAAGTGAGATGCCCATTTTTAAGTGAACTCTTTTTCTTTTTAAAAACTGCATTGGCTATCTCTATATGTTAACTCATTCAGATGAAATTTAGATTATTTAAGTTATAAAAGGTTAAGAATTTTTTAATTGAAATTATATGAAACCTACAAATTTATTTGGTAAAATTTTATACTTTTACAATTTCAGTCTTCCGTCACAAAGTCAAGAACCTATGCTTCTCTATTTATTTCAAAAAATAAATAGAGAGAAATGCACACTAATATTATCATCTAGCATCAGATCATTAAATATTTTAAAAGGTAAAGTATCAAGGAGCAGTCATTCTGTTGATTTTAAGGTATGGTATATTGAAAAATCTATTGTAAAAATGCATATGATTATTGTCATCTAATATCGTATCATTAAATATTTTAGCAGGTAAAAGATGAAAGAATTGATAACAAGTGAGTGAGATCAGACCAATAATAATGCAGCTGTGTTAGAAGACAAGGCCAGTCCTAATATCCGTGTGCTAACCATGGTTCTGAGGTGATGTGAGTCTAAAACCAATGTATTAAGCAAATAGTTGTTAGAAATAGAAGCTAGGACCCCAGTCAAAACCAGAAATATAGTCATTAGTCACTGGACAGAAGTGTTGAGCAGAAGCATTAGCCAATAAAAAATGAAAGACTCAATATAAGATATTATGGCAATTTCAAAAGAATTCAAGACAGAGAAAGAAGGTAATAAGGTGGCATAGAAGTTAAGCTACCAGTCAAAAAGTTTTTTTAAAAAGGAAGTACCATAATGGAAATAACAAAATAGTTCCAGAAAGGAGGACACTACTTGGAGTCCTTGGAATCTTAGCCAAACATCATGAACTTTTCTATTCACTAATTCCAGGCTCAAAGATTAGCTTTTGGCTGCTTAAGTCACCCTCTTCCTCTCATCATCTGAATACAGTGAAAGCAGAGCAGGATGGTGATTAGGGCTATGGTCCTGGATAGTCAGCGAATATTGTGAAGATACTGGAAATCATGTCATAAGCACCAAGAGAGAGAAAAGAGTGGCCAAAAAACAAGTTTGAGAGAGTCTGCCTATCACAAATATCATGCAGCTCAAACATTTGGGAATGGTGTTTGAGTGAAAAGGGAGATAGGAGAATTTGAAAAACTGGCCTTTCTACCGTATAACATTCTACCATAAAACACTTCACATTTAAATTGTGTGTTATAGTCAGAGTGTTTCCAAAACCACAAAACCATGATATCCTAAATCCCCTGCAGAATTCTGAGAGTTAGCCTAGGAAGTAATAATTAACTCCATTTTCTCATTAACAAAAACAAGGCAGTAAGAGGTTTAATGACTTACCCAAAGGAGCAAAGCCAGTGAAGTGAAGAGATCCTGAATCCAGTTTTCTGTGCCGTACAGTTAATTCCATCTCCACAATGTCTCCATTTCTGTTGCTTTTCTCGGCCAAAACCATGGCTCTCAAACTTGTCTACACCTTGAAATCACCTGGAGAGTTTTAATGCTGATGCCCCAGATCTACTCCTAGAGACTTAGATTTAATTGGCATGACATGCAACCTAGATTGGATTTTCTGAAAGCTGCAAGATGATTCTAATGGAGCAAAATTTGACAACCACAGTCACCAAACAAATGCTTCCTTCAGAAAGATAACTGAGGAGTTAGTAATTCCCATATCAACCAACATACGCCATTCCAAATCAACTGGTGGGGTTAGCAGGGGTGGGTGGTCTGACTTAGAGAGATAACTCTGTTATGCAAGTATAGGGTTAATAAGAGTTAACCAGTAGGTAAAAGCAGGTTTATGGAGATTCAGTGTTCAGAGTAAGAGCCAGGGTAAAAGAGCTAAAAAAGTGAAGAGATAAATCAGGAGTAGAAATAAAGGTTGGCATGTGGATGCATGGTGAGTAGATAGGGCGTGGTACTACCTGGAGAAGGGCATTTAAGTAAACTTGCATGTGCCCTCAAAGCCAGTCAGGTTCAGTGAACTAACTGTGCATGGATAGCAAGGACAGAACCAGAGAAAAATGTCCAAAGCATTGGTGAGATATCTTCAGCCAAAGGCAGAACTGGCATTTTCAGGTACTCGCATATAGAGTGAACATTGAACTCTCTGCAAACAGGGAACCTTCTGCCCTTCTCCCCATCCCCAGCTCCTCTCACTTTTAAAGTGGATCAGAGAAGTCAGATATTTGAATGAATGCATTCAGAAAAGCACTTTTTAGTACTAGATTGGAGCTCAAAATACTCTTTTTCCCACATTAAAAAAAAAGAATAATATAAACACAGTGCTAGTGAAATAAATGTTGAAATAGCCTCCTAGAAATATGTCTTAGTTTGAAGTATAAAGGAAATGTGGTACATACACACCATGGAATACTATGCAGCCATAAAAAGAAGCAAGATCATGTCCTTTCCAGGGAGTTTGATGGAGCTGAAAGCCATTCTCCTCAACGAACTAATGCAGAAACAGATAATCAAACACTGCATGTTCTCACTTTTAAGTGGGAACTGAATGATAAAAACACATGGACACATGGCGGGAAACAACACACACTGGGGCCTGCCAGTGTGGGGAGGGAGAACAACAGGAAGAATAGTTAATGGATGCTGAGCTTAATACCTAGGTGATGGAGCTGGGTATGATGGCTCATGCCTGTAATCCCAGCACTTTGGGAGGCCAAGGTGGGTGGATCATTTGAGGTCAAGAGTTTGAGACTAGCCTGGCCAATATGTTGAAACCTTGTCTCCACCAAAAATACAAAAATTAGCTGGATGTGGTGGTGTGCACCTATAATCCCAGCTGCTTAGGAGGCTGAGATAGAATTGCTTGAACCTGGGAGGCAGAGGTTTCAGTGAGCCGAGATTGCGCCACTACACTCCAGCCTGGGTTGATAGAGTGAGATGCTGTTTCAAAAAAAGAAAAAGAAAAAAATACCTAGGTGATGGGATGATCTGGGCAGCAAACCCCCATGGCAAAATGGCAAACATTTACCTATGTAACAAACCTGCACATCCTGCACACGTACCTCTGAACTTAAAATGAAAATTGAAGATAAAGGAATAAAATAAAAGAAATATATCTTAGTTTGTTAGAGCTGGTATATCAACATATAAGCTGAATAGGTGGGCTGTAAACAGCAGAAATGTATTTCTCACAGTTCTGGAGGCTGGAAAGTCCAAGATCAAGGCTAGTTAGGACACACTCCTGATTTATAGAAACCACACTTTCTAGCTATGTCCTTCCTCACACGGTAGAAGGAGCCTGGTAGCTCTCTGAATCTCTTTACAAGGGCAATAATCCTATTCATGAGGGCTTTACCCTCATGACCTAATCACCTCCCAAAGACCCCATCTCATAACACCATCGCCCTGGGGGTTAGAATTTTAACATGAATTTCGGGGTACACAAACATTCAGACTATAACAGAATTATGTTTCAGGAACAAAGGAATCGTGAACTGAAAACGAACTGTCATGTTTAACACTAACTCTATGGAGATGGCATTATAAGTTTCAAACTAACTTTCAAATAAACTTTTGGTTCCATTGCCGTGACTTTCTTGAGAACAAGGTCTGTGTCTTACTCATCATTGTACCACTTGGGCTTTGCACAGAGCATACTTACGTTGAATTGTTCAAAGGTGGACTTGTTCATAAGTTGTGACTGCCTCTTCTTAACATAGGAATAAGTAATGCCCCCCTCAAATATTTTCATGCACCTTTTTCCCCTCTCTTATTTTGAAATAAAGTACATTGAAGACTAAGTGTTTTATTTATCAAATATAAATTCAAGGACTGGAAGGCAAGTCTAAAGACCTCTTGCCTTCTGGGCATTATGATTTCTGGATGGGAGGAGGTTTCCATCCATCTTCAGTCCAAGGCACCCACAGGCAATATTCTGAGGCTCCTCATTCTATTTAATGTATTGGTTCTTGTACTGGTTTTATCTAGGACATAGTGCCCTTCATCCAATTTCTCTCTTTCCTTTTTCCTCACCCTGTTTTATCGAGGTGCAGCCCTTTATATCTGCTCACAAAAAGGAACTCCTGAGTGCTGGTTTGTGATCAAGAAGCAGCAAAGCTGTCATCTCTCTAAATATATTTTTATATTTTGCTTGGGGTTGTCACTATAAATAAGAAAAAGTATTGCTGATAGGGCTTTTCATGTGTGTACTCTCTTTCTCTCTCCATCCTCGTTCACTTCATCATCCTTAGGCCCCCAGAGCTGTGTCACCACCCTGAAACAAATGGGGGAAAGCAACCAATTACATTAAAATGCAATATAAGTAGAGGGAACAGGCAAAGTTTAATGTGGATTTCCTGAACAACTGTTCCCATTCTGGGGGCTGGTCAAGCAAAGGAAACAGATAAGGAGCCATTGGCTGTCATTTTGCTTGAACTATTGTGAGGATCTCAGGGCCTAGGGAAAGAATCCTCCTGAGTCTTTCCTCTTTCATAATAGTTTCATTTTTGTCCTTGTCATTCATTTGCAAGAATACAGAGACTGATGTAAGGCATCTCTGGAATAGTCTTAGAAAAATTATTCTGGGAACAGGATCAATGAAGAGGTCTGTGAAAATGAACATGGAGACTTGAATCCCCTGTGCTTTCTAGAAATGGAAGGACAGAAAAATATAGCAATAGTCTTATGCAAAAATTGTCATACACATGCCAACCTCTTAAAACAGACAATGCTACCAAGCATCAAGGTGACCTTAGAACCTAAGAATGTGGAAAGAAGAAGTCACACATTTGGCAGGCTACCCAGACCCATGTGGAGCAGAGGTGGTAAATCTGTCACATGTTGCAATCTCCCTGGTTGTGTCCATGGTAGATACTGTTAATGAATCACAACTTTCTCTCCCCCTCAGCCCAAATTTAGCTTTAAAATCTATTTTAACACAGTATGCCAGATACATTGCCCATCAAATGCCACCAGTATTCCAGAATAAATCTATCTGCTATCTATGATCAAGGCTATTGCAAAACTTCTGTCTATTAATTCAAGTCAGAGGAAGTGTGATCTAGGCTTGATTCAAGCCAGCAAGCTACCTGTCTTCTGAATCTGAGCCTTCTGCTTCTGCTCTAAGTAGTCACACTCCTTACCATGATGGCCCATCATGGGTCTTTTCTTTCTCTCACCATCACATCTTTTTAACTTGCTTTCTGCTCTTCCCTGTTACCTTCTGCCTCCACAGTATCCAGACAAGATTCAGCGGGGCTACTTGTTGAGAAGGGAATGGAATGGGTTTGAAGATGATGTTGGGGGAAAGCTACCATTTTTCACTTAGGTGGAATAAGGGAGGAACAGTGAATGGTTTCATGTTCTGTGTTTCTAACACAGTTGCATATGTTCTTTATTGTATTCAAATTGCACATGTTCACCCTCATCCCACATAAGAAGCTCAGGGTCATCTTTGAGACTCAGCTATCTCGAGCTACACCCGAGTGTGCAGTGTGCCTTTAAATGTTCCATTCTGCTAATGGAGATATGCAAGAAAAGTCCCCAGGTACCCCAATTACCATTCTGCTCAGCTGCTATGATATCCATTTCTCATTTTTAGGTTATCTGTGGAAATCACCAAATTAATAATAGCCATTCTAATGACATCTACAAGTACTTGGCCCACAAATAATAAACTGCTAGGCACTACAAAGATAATAATTGAGCTTCACTATTTTTAGACAAAGCCTGCAAACCTGCCTTGATAGTCATCATATCCTTAATGCTGACTTATACATAGTTTTTAGATATGCTTTATGGTGTATTCTACCTCCTCTAATTCAAAGAACACCACAACAGTTTGATCACAGTGTCTGAAAATTGATCTCTGAAGGTTAGGTCTAATCAAATTATATTTGTCCACACTAATGCAAATAAATTTTAGCATTGATCATTTAAAATAATTTTTAATTATGATAAAAAAACTCTCTGAGTCATACTTATTTTCATAGTGGATATTGTATTTATCGAACTACTAAAATAAGCTTATTACCCCAAAACCTATCCATACACTGGGGGACAAAGAGTGTTTTCTAAGATTTTTGATTTTCAGAAGATTCTTTCCTTCAAATGTGATTTTAAAAATAAAGATAATTGAGAATAGGAGAAATAGAAGAAAGTGGTTCAATCTCCAGATCAGGCATATGACTCAGGGTAAGTGGGGTTGGCAACTATTTTCAGCTGTTAGGAGTTCTGAAATTCTTGCCTATTTCAAACCTGCTTCTCAAATTTCCCACTCATTCAGGACAACTCTCTTTTCCGGGAGGAGGCACTCATTAAACAGTCACTGTTTTATTATCTCCTGATGAATGGCAAGGTTGGAGGGAATGGGACTTCTGTCAGGTAAACCTTGATAAGGGGGAAGCATCCGACCCTTGGGCTGCAGCCTCTTTAACCAGCTTTGTAAATACTTCAGGGACATCTTAAAGTCATGAGAACCACATTTTTCCTTGAAAAATTTTATATTACCAGAACATTTTCACAAGCCAGATTTCTAGCTTAGCCACATCCTCTGTGGAAGTTCAGCTCCTCACCTCATCACTTCCACACTAACATCCTCCCCCAGTCACTAAGTGCTAAGCTAGATCCTACACACAGCCTCCACCAGTGCCTAGTTTTACTTTGAAGCTACCTTCACCCATCTCCTTTTTCCTCATGGTCTTGAACAAGCAGCTGGTCTTTTCCTATTTCATAGCTCATAATCCTTGCTGCGATGCTCACTACACTGCCATCTCCTAGTAAAAGAACATCCTCTCAGCATTCTTCAAGCAATGGTGACTGACGCCACTTGAAGGCAATGACATGAAGCCCATCAGATTCCACAATTTTTAAAAAAGAAAAATCTGGTTTTTAGTTAGCCAGAGGGAAAGCATTAACAACATAGCTGTGCCTTGAGCTACATGCAGCAGGACAGACTCCTAGCAGACTTAACCGACTTACAGACACAAACGAAAAACATTTTGAAAGTTTCAGAAACACTGGTGGCATGGAGGGAGTGCAAGACCCTGAAGAGAATATGTTGAGGTTCTGAAGAGTGCAGGTGGGGCTTAATGAGCTAGGTAAGGCTTAATGTTCATTTGACCTCACTGGCACTGGGCAGCTGGTGCCTAGGAATCTTGGGTTTACCACTACTACGTGACTTCCCTGGGTATAGAATCAAGTTTTCTTCTTGAAAAATATGAGACTCCTCATGAGCTCCTGAAATAACTTTAATTTCTACAGTGTCCACAATAAAAGAATATTGGTAAAAGGTCTTCCAGGTTTATTTTAATAAGTGAACCAATTCAATAATTAGTCTCTGAGAACCTCTTTGAGCCTAAATTCTGTTTTTATTTGGCTTCATAAAAGATAGATAGATGGCTGGGCATGGTGGCTCACGCCTGTTATCCCAGCATGTTGGGAGGCCTAGGCGGGCAGATCATGAGGTCAGGAGTTCGAGACCATTCTGGCCAACATAGTGAAACCCCATCTCTACTAAAAATACAAAAATTAGCCTGGTGTGGTGGCACGTGCCTGTAGTCCCAGCTACTTGGGAGCTGAGGCAGGAGAATCGCTGGAACCCAGGAGGCGGAGGTTGCAGTGAGCCAAGATTGCACACCACTGCACTCCAGTTTGGGCAACAGAGTAAGACTTCATCTCAAAAACAGAAAAGATAGGCAGATGTAGATTTCTATATCTGCTCCTGGGCTCAATCTGCTGTATGTTGTTTTACGAAAATATGTGAAGGAAATGTGGCCTCAGACCAATATGTAGATGGAAAAGTAAGAAGAATTCTAATAGCTTTTCAGATGATTGTAGATATTCTTTTTTGATAGTATACCAAAACTCAACAAGTAGTAGTGTCTTAAAGGTTAGTTGTGTGTGGAATCTGAAACCATATCAATAAGCTTTTCTTACTCTGTTATATTACAATCCATTAGCCCATTTGGTATTTTGAATGTGTCTTTTAACCAAGCATGATTCCATAACATCATGGTATCTTGGAAAATATTGGTTCACTGAATTATGCAGGTTTTTAAAATATTGACACATTTCATTTTACAACATCAAAAAATCACATTTATTATTAATACCACCAATTTCATTAGAGAACACTCTAAATATTATGAAGCTAGTAAGCTCATGGTGATGGAAATAAGTTTTCCAAAATTCAAATTTTCCCTTGAAAGTTTGGATTTTACCACTGGCAAAAAATACCATCACTCGTTTTCCTAGAAATGAAAGACTCATGTTGTTCATTTTTATGGCAAATCCTAAAAGCTTAACTCTGAATTCGTATAGTTTGTCTCTCTTTTGTACTTTCAGATAAAACTGACATTCCATAAGAGAAATGAGTAGTTCAGCCTGAAACTCAAATAATTGCACAAGTATTTTTCTTCAAGATAATCATCACACTTTGTTATGGAGCAGAAATACAGCTCTTCCTGCTTCCTTCTCATTTTGTCGCCCAGAATATTTGTCATAGCTAATTATATGTGTCTACTTGAAGGGTGTTTTTGGATGACTCCACTCTCTTTCATCTCTTCTGAAAAATAAAAGGAATCAGAAATTTCTAGAAACCAAGAACCAAATGAATGAAGTCAATATTATGCCCTAAGGCAAGCTTTCCCCTACATGCTTAGAGCTAGCTCAAGGGGTGTGAATGCCTCTCCAGGTCCAGCCTCTTGGTGCCACAGAAGGATCAGCATTGACTCTTACTCTGCCCAATTTGCTTCAACCCAGTGGGGCCTTGTTAAAAAAGAGCAAGAATGTCTGCAATTCCAGATCTCATTTCATGCATAGTTGGCAGTGCATAAGGAATTTATCAGATTCCAAAATATATTTTTAAAAAGTCAATGAGGCTGAGGTCCTTTATGATTGTTGTGGATCCACATCAGGAAGAGAAACCCTTTAAGGAGAAGAATATGATATTTTCACTTGCATAAAAACAATAAAACTCCTTCAGCAGCAATTTCCCCAATATAAAAAGTGAGAACACAGCACCTTGGTGACAGAGACATCTGTTACTTAAACAGATGCCACCTTCTAAACTCACTCAAGCAACCCTCTGCTCAACCAGAGACCCCTAAACCAAAATTCAGTGCGTGGATAGAGCAATATGTGCAAAGGGTGCTTTGAATAGCAATTGATTTTACCTCCCAGCATCATTATGAATTTGCTTGACTTTTGTGTGTTGTTACTTTAGCAAAATCTCCTCCATCATTTCTCTCAGTAATGTCTTTCTTCTAACTTAACCTCCACAATCTGCAAAATCAAATGGTTCCTTCTAAGATTCATTGCTGATTAGCATTAGCCCTTCAAAAGCTAAACCGTGGCTTTTGTTTGATTGTTTCTTTCTTTTTGCAGAGACACTTTAATGACTTCACAGGACAAGGCTCTAACACTATTTAGGAGAGAAATGAAAGTTAGTTCCTTTCTTTATTTTTTATTTTTTTCTAGTGGCACAAAGGGTCCCTGCTGATGTTTCCCAGTGAAGCAATACTTCCCTAGCCTGAGACTGATAAGCGCCTTCAGAAGTTAGGCTTACACTTCTAAATCAGCAGTTCATGAAAGGCATTATGAAAAACTATTATACTGCTATAATGGATGACAGTACAGTTGTATATGTTACACCTTGAAGTAAGCAGTAGGATTTTCCATCACTTGATAACCTTGAAACTGCTACGATATCAAATTGCTATCATGAATATTGTGCAGGAGCAGAAATAACTCAGGAAGCTGCCTTTGTGAATAATAATCAGAAAACTGCAACATTTTTACTGAGAAAATGGATTTGAGGCACTGGTGTATCGACAAGCTTTCTAACAGGAAACTAAGGTAGACATTACAAGTACATTCGCATTGAGCTATGCATCAATCCATCATTCAGCATTAGATTTGTAAGTTCTAATTAGTTAAAAATATTATTAGCAAAGAATTATGTGATCTGTTAAAATTTCCAGGATATAGGGTAAGGGTAACAGCTACATGTTATTTTGTAGCTGAAAATGATAAATAAAAATATTTGTTTAATATTTCAACTTCTTGATGTACTCTGAAATCTAACTCATTCCAGCAGAGTATAGAGATGAGGTTTGGGAAGTGAGGATTTGTTTAATAGGCATTTAAACCAATTGCAGCATGAAGACATGGTAGAAACAGAGATAGTAAATGTTTATTACACCTCTCTTTCTTTTTTTCTAAAATACGTGTGTTTAATTTTGCCAAATCCTGGCTTTGTTTATGAACAGAGCACCTAGTATTCGTCTGCAGCATTTTCAGACGACAAAGTCTACTGAGAACCCTCGACAGCTATGTGAAAACTCAATGTCTGGAGTGATTCATCATTATGTCAAACTGGCCAGTACTTTGTCACAGTGACTGACAATGGGAGAAACTTGGAAATAATACAAAGATTTTCTGTTCACTGATAGTGTCTGCAGTGTGATTAGAGAAGAAAGCTTTGAGACTGTGAGGAGAATCTTAATTTTCCCCCAAAATTAATTTTGATATTTTACTCTTTGTTGGACAAATAGCTTTTGCACCTAGTTTTTGCAATGTCTTATTCAAAAGTGGTCATTTTTATTTACAATAGTGCCTGGAGCCTAATTATTGAACATCACTGCACATTCAACAGCTTAGTAGGTGGGGTGAACACTTTTTCAATAGTGTAAGACCAGCTACACTGGCTGTATAGTGGGCTACTCTATCCAGACGAGAAAGGTAAATGCCTTCCAGTTAATAGTTGAAAGTGGTGTCAATGGAACCTAAATTAACTCATGCCTAACCCTTTTCTTGGAATCTGGAATCATTTCATACTATTCAATCTAGCAAAATCCTAAAACGGTAATGATATTAATTCCTTACTTCAAGTAAACTATTGCTAGACAAAGTAATGTAATACATGGGCATTATTATTAGAGGTGCTCGGAAGCAAAGGTAATGGCTTTCATTTATTTCCCATTCCCTCTACGGGAAATAAATGAAATAGCATCATCTATGGATAGTAGATCAATAATTCCACCTTCTTATTAAAAAATTCAAAAAGGTAAAATGGATCCCATCCAGAAAAATGTGACTACAAGAGGAGTAAATTATTAGAGGGGATAATAATAAAAACTAGTGTTTGTTGACATTGTGTCCCAGAAATTACATAGACACTATTTCATATATTCCTAAGAAATTCTGAGAGAAGAATTACCGTAACCATTGCACAGTTTAGAAAATGGAGAATCAGAGAAGAATAAATATACAATTGGTGAATGGTAGAGCTTGAATTTATGTCCAAATATGCCTGCTTCCAAAGACAATAACCATCAGAGTAAACAGAAAATTTAAAGTGAGATACATGAAAGATAAAGTTAAGGAATATAAAAAGATGTGCAGTCAAATATCTATCAAAGTGATGGTCTCAAGATGCACATCACTTCCCTTCATCACTCTCTCATCTCTCTCAAAATCTCACTGCTTTAGGTTAAAGCAGAAAGTCCTCACCATGACCAATGTAGCAATGTGTGATCCAGGTCAGACCTGCCTTCCAAGCCTCATTTTCCAGCACTTTGTCCTTCTCTCTGTTGCAGCCTCACTGGCTTACTAGTGGTGCTTTTTATCTGTCATGCCCTCTCCTGACTTTTGCTGTTTCTAGTTACTAAAATTCTCTTCTCTATCCTCTTACCTGGTTAAATTCTTTCCATTCTCCACAGCTCAGTTAAAGGACACCATCAGGAGGTTGGATTCCCCTTATCATATGAACCACATACCTTTCCTTTATTATCTTTGTCAGAATTGTAACTTACATTTGTTAGAATGATTATTTCATTTATACCTGAATAATTCACTTGACTAATATCTCCAGCGACTAGCTCTCCCTGCTACATGAATAGAGGTTCATTAACTCTGAGAGAATGAATAAGTGAATGGATAAATAGTTTTTATCTGTATTTCCTCTTATAGTTTGTATTTAGAGTTTTATTTGATTTTTATTGCAACTCAAGGACAAAACAAATTAGGTATCGCTTTCTCATTTTACTGAAGAAGAAATTAATGCTCAGAGATGTTTAATACTTACCTAAATTTACATGGGTAGTGGCAGAGCCTGCTAAAATCTGAGCTTTCTGAATCTCAGATCAACAAGGATTATACCAAAGCCTTACTGTGTCATCAGTGCAAATTCAAATTTCTACTCATAACAAAACACAAAAAATGCCAAAAAAAAATAAGTAAGTAAATAAAAAATAAAAAAAAAATGAGCACCTCATTGACCATGGAGAAAGCATGCATGAATTTGGAAATACATCTTGAAAATAGCAGCATTGCTTTCCCCTGTGGTCTGCCTGGGCCAGTTTAGGGTCACGTGTAAGCTCAGACTCTCACTGAGGTCCTGGAGGAAGAATCTAAGCCTTGAGTCAGGAGTGATATCTCTCATGTCAAGGAGCTGATTGTAAACTCCAGGTGAGTGGCGGTAAAGTGGCCAAGGTTCAAAACCATGAAACACACTTCTGGCCAAGGCTTTGTGGATAGGGAGGTAATATATTCCACAAAATATTATAAAAATGGCCTCTGGCTTTGGAGCACAGCAGCCTCCCATGTCGGGTAGCTGTGACAGGTGCCTTTGAGCCCAAATATATCAAAGGCCCATTGAGAGTTTATTATTTCCTGAAAACACACAGTTTAGGCCCAATAATAACTCATGCCATTAACTTGTGGGCTCAGCCAACCCAATTTTTGATCCAGTTTGGACCAGTGTGGAGAGTATATCGGTAGCTTCAGATATGGCAAGTCTGGAACGAGTGGTCCAAGAGCAAACAAGGTGCAGAGACCAGGGTTTCTCTAACCACAGCTGGCAATGCTCAGCCTGAATGATTTTACTTGAGCTTAGTTTCCCTGTTGACTTCTCTTAAAAAGAGAATGTTGCTAATAACTATAAGTACTTGTTGGTTTCCTCTGTCCTTTTTCCCAGGAGTTGGACCCTTTTACAGTTCTCCCAGATATTGGTTATGATCTACTTAAATTGAATCAACCCCTCCATCACCCAGAACCATGAACCAATTACCCATCTGATTTTGAGAATCAGCATTACTTTGATTATCTCAATTACCATGACCTGTGAGGAGGCCTGGGTTGGTTCTGCTTCCTGAGCTCTTCTCGATAATGTCTGTGTCTTATGGTCATAATCTCAGGGACTGGGGCTAACCCCTAGCTCCAGCCTTGTCTTTCACGAAGGCCCATCTGAGAAAAATTAGATTATCTTTCAGTGGAGCATTTGTGAATTCTGATGAATTCCGATGAATTCCACCTTAGATTTCTACATGGCAGATTTTGCCTAGGGAATGTATGGATTGTCCATTGTGATTGTTCAAGCAAGCACCTGGGCTCTGTCCTCACCCAGTAAAGAGGAAAATTCTTGGGCAAGTCTAAGAATGTAAGAAAAGCATCAACCAAGGAGAAGTGTCTAGTACACTAATTGCATATGCACCCAGACTGGTCATTCTGTTTAATCTGTACTCACTTATTGATCCTGAAGTTCTGCACCAAATTCCAGCTTTTATCCCCAAACTGTATTGACCTCATTGTGGTTTTCCTGCTCTTGTTTGGACATCCAGATCTTACATGAAATGTCCCGGCTACTTTGTTACTGATTGTTTCTTGCCTGTTTGAGCTAATTTCTTAACTCTAGAGTCTACCCTGGCCTTTCTAAAGGTCACTAGAGAGTCAAAAAATTGGTAGCACTCGTGAGGACGTTATTGCCACATAAACCGTTATGGTATGAGTAATGATACAGTAATGATACAGGTGATTCCAGAGTGCAGTAAAGGTTAGGAGCTACTGTTTTATGTTCTTAGTATTCAGCTGAAACTGAATTTCAGAGAGAATGGCCATTGTGAGGGAGAGTGGGTTCATGAAGCAGAGGGAATAAGCAAGTGGGAAAGTGATTTTTACAAAGGGATGATGCTAGTGTGGTAACGAGGAGATGGAATAAAAGAGAGAAGAGCATGTCCTGGAAACTGTGTCCAGAAAAAATGTGCTCAGCACGTAGACAGAAGGAGTGAATCCAACCTAGACCCTTAGATGAAAACCACTGGTACAAGCAGCACATACTAGACACAGTGAACTCATACTTAGTCACACTATATATCTGGTTAAAGCACCAGTGAGCCCTAGGCTTATATGCAACCCTAGAGGCCACACAGTCTATCTTCCTGTCTCCTCGTGGACTCTCTGAGCATCAGGAATTACCACTTAGTTCTAACAACCCACTAGCTGACAAAATCCGATCTCATACTGGTTATCATTTTCTTAGCAATTCTGTGAAGCAGACAGGACAGTTATTATTACTTTTATCTCCATTTTACTGATAAGGATAATGAGACCCACAGTGGGAAAGTGACTTGGCCAAGGTCACATAGCAGCTGAATTCCAGGCAGGACTCAAAATGGAGCTTAAATCTTCTCATTCTAAATCCACAGCTCCTTTATTTCACTACTCTGCCTGAAAAGATTGAGAATTACCTCAAAATACAGGTATCAGTTTACATTATGACATCTGTATTTTGTAGGCTCTTCATGGGTTGCTGTCCTTAAGTAGGTGGAGAAGGATATCAAGACCAATGTGTCTGTTTCCTCAACAGTTTCATCGGTGATCAACTGATTAAGGGATATGGTACTATCCTTCTGGATGCCTTTGGAAATTTACAGAGACAGGGTTTTTTATTGTCACAATGATGTGGAGTTACTACTGGCATTTAGTGAATGGGGACCAGGGAGAGTGGTAAAGTCACAGTGCATATTACATTTTCACACAGTAAAACATTCTAACTTCATTCATGATGTTGAGTGCTCAGTGTACATCATGTAGGTAAAAAACTATCTGACTCAATAATCTAACTCCAGTAGTTTTGCATGGCTTTAATAGTTACTGAGGTTTCAGCAATGTGACTCTGAAATAGATCCAGGAAAATTTTATATTTTTGTCAAAAAATTAGGAAGAGTCATTCGTCACCTTAGAAAATCACAATACGTGTGATTTTACCTTACTTTTCTGGCTGAGTTTATAATCTTGCCCAAGAGTGTGGATTGAGAGAGGTTTGCTGTATAGCCACCAAAAATCAACTCTCCCTCTTCTTTAACATGATAATTTTAGATGCCTGAGAGACCAAGGGCATAATTATAAGATATTGAACTTCATTCTAGAAAGACAACTAGTTTAATGACATTGTGCTTCATCAATAAAAAGTCTTGATTTTGTCTGAAATGATTGGAGGATGAACTCGCTTTTCCCTGGATTATCCAGAAACTCAGGTGACCAGTTTGAATTTGAAATGGAAATGCCTTAATTGAAAAACATTTCACAAAGTCAGCTTGTTTTTCTATCCTCTCTCCAAGAAAAGATGAGAAGTTGCGTCTGGATGAAACATTCTGCCACAGATTCATTTCAGCTTCATGTCAGAGCTTGTGTATTATTTAGAGGTAATTTAAGATTCCTATATATGGTAACATATATTGAAACTTTCATTTCACCTACTGCACTCTCTCCCCGCACTTTCCAATTCCAGTCTTTGTTTTGGAATGAAACTATTAAACTGCGATATGAAGTTAAACACACTTGACAGGGAAAGGTGTGTGAGTCAGCAGTTTGTAGCTGCCAAAAAAGGAATGAGAGGGCTTTCAAATTCGTGTTATTGATGTGAATGATTTTGAAGAATGTGTGGTTGGCAGTTTCAGTAAACTTTGGCAGGGATCAGCAATTTACTAGATGATGAAAATAAACTAACAAACAACACTACGTTTTCTAACCAGGCAGCAAAACTGATCATTTGATAATCAAAAGTAAAGCAGAGAGAGCTATAGGTGATCATTTCAGAGTGACCCATAGAGAGGCCCCTGAAGTCAGCTCATTATCTTAAATGGGCAGATATCATCTTCACAGTGAATGACAAGTCTGCCAAATATGACATCTGGGCTACAATTTTCTTAGAATCTTTAGTTCCTTATTGACAACTGCTTTGGAATATTTTCTAATCATTATGTTTTCAATAATTGTGGGAAGACCCAAAGATAATTCTGGAAAATCTTATCCATGTCAATTGCATTAAAATCTTCTGGGAAGATTTAAAGAAAAAACAAAACAAATGAAAAGGCGATTCCAAGGTCTAAGTCCCAGCACTCAGGATTTAGAAGCTCTGATGCAAGGCTTGAGAATATTTATATTAAAAATACTCCATGATAATGTCTAAGGAGCCAACAGATGTGGTATCTACTGGTTTGATCACTTGTCTATTAAATAACAGAATAAAAAGAACAATGTAGAATTTCTCTGGGTTCATTTCAATGATTTGTAGTAAATTCTAATTATCCTCAATAATTTTACATAATTTATAAGTATATACAACATTTAATATTGAGGATGTTAAAAATAAAGGTAGTTTACTTACTGTGGAGAAGGACACAAAGAAAGAGATGGAAAGAGTGTTTATAGCACACGCTTTCTGGCCCAGGGTGGGATAATGTACGAACTGCTGGGAACACTTTCTCAAGGCCTAGATGGACCTTAACAGTAGCACAATGTTAATACCTATTCCTGGACTGTGGCTTAGCTCTTAATAGACACAATATTTCAGTCATAGGGAGAGCTAATGAAGGAAGACTTGGTTTTAGAGCATCAAAGGAGATGGATGCAGCACCACTGCCTAGATAGTTTCAGACTCAAATGGAATATGGAGCCACCAATCCTTCAGCTTACCAGACCAGAAAGAACCATTTTTTCAGTAGTTCCTGACAGAGCAGGAGCATCATCATCTTAGACAAACACTGCCATTTTAAGTTCCCCTTGATTAAAAACCGCCTAAATCCAGCCCAAAAAACATCAGTCTAACGGCTAATGTTAGCATGACCATAAACCACAAGTGACACCTCTGACCAGAAACATTCCAACCCTGAGATAAACCCATTCTGACCAGAATCATGCCAACCCTGAGATAACCTCCCTTCCTACCAGAGACATTCCAACCTGTAATAAAACTCTCCTCCACACAGAAACATTCCGAGCATGCAATAAGCTCTCCCTTCCTACACTCTTAAATACTCTTATTCTGTAAGAGAGAAGGCTCCTAACCAAAAATCAGCCAGAAGCCCCTGTCAGGTTTATTCTCCCAAATAAACTGATCTTTGACCATTGAGCCACTTTTCATGTTTTCCTTCTTTCTTTAACCCTTACAGTTCCTTCTCCCTTCTTAAAAAGCAGAAGCTTATAATTTGGTGAGTTTTGGTTACAATATTTTACTATTCACCCAAGACAGGTAAGGTTAATAATTTAGCACCCTCACACAAAATTATTTGTTGATTATACCCGTTGAGGCAGTGCATATTCTCACAGCTCTGGTTTCAGTCTCTCCTTTTCCAAAGGGCGACAAATTTTGTGCAGCAGTAAACTGTAAAACCTAGGTGAAACCTGCTTTATGCATTTTAGTCCAGCACCCAAGTTTTGAAAATCACAAACAGTTAGGATACATCATTTATAATTATACAATCATAAAATATTGAGAAGAGATCTTATATATGATCTGGTCCACCTCTAACTGGAAGTCATCTCTGACCCCTCTCTTCCTATTACACATTCCAGATTCATCAAACAAAGAGTTAATCAGAAATTCTTTTGCCTCTACCTTAAAAATATATCCAGAATAGGTCAGGCGCAGTGACTCATGCCTGTAATCCCAGCACTTTGGGAGGCCGAGGCAGGTGGATCACCTGACGTTGGGAGTTCGAGACCAGCCTGACCAACATGGAGAAACCCTGTCTCCATTAAAAATGCAAAATTAGCTGGGTATGGTGGTGCATGCCTGTAATCCCGGCTGCTTGGGAGGCTGAGGCAGGAGAATTGCTTGAACTTAGGAGGTGGAGGTTGCAGTGAGCTAAGATCAGGCCATTGCACTCCAGCCAGAGCAACAACAGCAAAACTCCATCTCAAACATATATATAACATATAATATTATATAAAATATTACACATCGATATATTAATATATAATGAGCTATATAATATCTAAATATATAATATATATAAGATTATATATATATATATATATCTCCACACTAAGACCAGTTCTCATAACCTCCACTGCAGTCACCTTGGCCAGAGAAACCATCAAGTTTCACTTGCATTACAGCAATTCCTAACTGGTGTTTCTACTTCTATCTTTGCCCGCTAAAGACTTGCCATATCATATCATAGCAGAAAGATATTTTCAAAATAGACACTACATCATGTCATTCTTCTGGGCAAAAAGCCAGTCCTTACAATGACTTACAGGATTCTAAATGATTTGTTTCTAGTTACTTCTCCAATCTCATCTCCTAACTCTTCACTCCACTGAAGACATACTGGCCTCCTAGCTGTTTGCTGAGCATCTCAACTATTCTTTCACCTCAAGTCCAAGGTCCTGGTGTTTCTCCTGCTTGGAACAGTTCTCCATAGCCAGTTTCTGCAACTCCTTTAAGTCTTTGCTCAGAGGACACATTCCTAGTGAGGCCTACCCTGATTACCCAAGTTAAAATTCCAACTCATCTCCCTCTCTGCACTCTATGCTGGAACTCCTTATCCATTTTCCTATTGCTTGTTGCAGGTTTCCATTGGTTGGGTCTCTGTCATCTCACGCTTATCATCACAAGTGGAATTCTTTATCATTCCCCAAACTTACCGCTTTATTTAACAGCATCCCTTCTATAATGAAATCCTGCAACTAAAATTGATTAGGCATGCTCCATGTCAGAAGATTTATGCATTATGTCACTCAATCATTTATCTAGTCCTGTAAATACAATGTACTTATTCCAATTTAAAGCAAGTGCATGAAGAGTATATAGTGAATGGTAGAGCTGGTATTCAAAGCCAGGTCCCAGTGACAGGACACACTAGTGACTTCCAACTATACCTGGGGTCAGCAAATATGGATCATAAGCCAAATACAGCTCACCATCTGTTTTTGTACATAGAGTTTTGTTGTAACACAGTTACGCCTATTTGTTTGCGTATTATTATGGCTATTTTTATGCTATAATCATAGAGTTGAGTAGTTGCCAACAGAGACTATATGACCTGCAAAGCCTGAAATACTTATGATGTGGCAAACTCCTGATCTCTACCATGCTGCCTTTCATATAAAGCAGAGGTTATTTGATCTAGACATTTCCTGATATATAAATATACAAGGAATATTTCATATATAGGAATGTCTACTAAGAAAAAAACTTGTTTTAAGAATAATATTCAAAGTTTTAAAGTTGTAGATCTCCAAATTTAGCTTTTATTAGTTCAGTTTACTATATGTAATATCTTTCTGCAGATACACCAACTATTAATAATCACTGTTGAGGATGCCTTTGATTATTTTTGGTATAGATATAGTTGGACTCAATTAAAACATGTTTAATCCACATTTGTGAGTTTAATATTTTCAGTTTCCCTTTTACTTACTTTACTTCTCTGACTGAGATATACTCATTGAAGTTTTATATAGCAAATACATGAAATATATAGTAATACTTAGATCCCTAAAATTTGCAATATTGTTTACATATTGAGGAAGACTTTAACCTAAAATTCTAAGTCCAAATCTGTTATTCAAATATACATTTTTTTATTAAATTTGTAAGTTTCACTTGTAATTCGGGAGAACCTGCTTCCATCCAGCATACCTAGAACCTCCTAGCCTCCTTAACTTTTCTGAATACTTACTGCCCTACAAAAGGGAGATGGAACTATTTTCTTTCACTGAAGTCTCCAAGATTTCCCTGTTTTCCTTATCAGGTATTTCTTATTTTAAAACTTTCTTCATAAAATAAGTTTCTATACACACTTTTTATGAAATGTTAACCATGAGCTTTCTATTTAAAATTCCATCATCTTCAACGATAGGCTTTCTATTTGCAATTTAGTGCTGTGTTACAGGTTTATCAGACCCTTTTCTGAAAGCAGGCTGTGAATGGAAAATTGAGTGAGAGGATCCAGTCACCTATATTGCAGGGAGTTTATGAGAATGACAAGATATTGTCTAACCTTGGGATTGTCAGAACACCTCTGATCCTCTGGTTTATCTTCTACACTGTGAAAATAATAATACTTACCTCACAGATTAGATGTGAAAATGAATAGACATATAAACTAAGAAAGTGCCTGGCATAGTGTATGTGGTCAGAGTGTTTTGGTTTATTTGCTTTTTTAAGAAAAATAGTGTATTTTTCAAGTAAAATATTTAGAAAGATGTATAAATCATAAAGGCACAGTTTATGAACCAGTACAAAGTGATGTACCTGCCTTTTTACTCCCCAGGTCAAGAAAAAGATAACCAGAACCTCAGAAGTTCTCTTCATACACCCCTCAACCACTACTCACTGGATTTGTTTGGCCTGTTTTCAAACATTGTATCTATAAAATCATATAGTATGCATTATTTTGTGTTTTGCTTTTCCATTCCACATTATGTTTGTGAGATATATCAATGTGACTGTAGGTGGTAGTAGTTTGACCTTTTTCATTGTTGTATGGTATTTCATCTTATGCCTATACCATGATTTATCTATTCTTCTCTTGATTAACATGCAACTTGTTTTCAGTTTGGGAACAGTATAAAGTTATGTTGCTATAAAACATTTTTACATGGCTTCTGGAACTAATAAGTACTTATTCTTTGTTGACTCTATAACATGGAGTATTAATTGCTGGACCACAGGGTGTGTGTATGTTTAACTTTAGTTTATAGTGTCAATTCCTTTTCAAAAGTGGTTGTACAGGTACCAAATTTATTCTCATGACAGTCATTTATGCAGAATCCAGTGGCTCCATATCTTTGCCAACACTTTGTATCTCATTATGGTTTTAATTTGCCTGTTCCTAATCACTAAAGAAATTAAGCTTTTTTTTTTTAATACCAGCACTACTTTAACAGAATTGACCTTCTGATGTCATTGATTTATCTTGATCTAGAACTGCTCTTCCTGGTAGGCAACTGATTAGTTGATGCCCTTAAAATTTGTCCTTAGAGAGTACAGATTTCTAATCTAAAAATTAGCAAGTGGGTTATAGGGAAATTTCCTTTGTATAACAACAACACAGGTAAAAATAAACAACTTTCTAAATATTAATACCACTTTTAAAAGCTATCCTGAAATTCTTTATTATTATAAGTATTTGGTGAAAAGGCGAGGTAATTTTATTGGTATAAATGTATATCTCATAATTATCAACAAACAAAATCAATTCCAACTGTAATACTCAGACACGTTTTGCATGAAAAGTAGCATGCAATGGCAAATGCAATAGTATCTCCTTATTTTTTAGGCCATTAAAAATCAGTGTCGGCTGGGCACGGTGACTCACACCTGTAATCCCAGCACTTTGGGAGGCCGAGGCGGGTAGATCACCTGAGGTTGGGAGTTTGAGACTGGCCTGCCCAACATGGTGAAACCCCATCTTTACTAAAAATACAAAAATTAGCCAGGCGTGATGGCACATGCCTGTAATCCCAGCTATCGGGAGGCTGAGGCAGGAGAATCACTTGAACCCGGGAGGCAGAGGTTGTGGTGAGCCGAGATGGCGCCATTGCACTCCAACCTGGATGACAGAGCAAAACTTCATCTCAAAAAAAAAAAAAAAATCATTCCCAGTTCCCCCCACATCATCAATGAAAAAAGGCAGCAACAAATTCGGCTATATAAAGATGACAAATGTGCAAAGGAAAGCCTGTGAGAAGGGACAGGTTTAGATTTTTGGCTTCATGTTCAGGTTTCATATTTTCTAATTTGAATTTCTACTGATTTTGATATCCTTTTTATGCTCTGATTAGGCAGATTAAATATGCCTATAAAGAATTTTCCAGATACACGATATTACATGAGATCATAATAAAATTATTTGAAGACACAGACAACATGTTTGTTTGTTTTTTTAAAGGTTCTGTGTGTTTCTGAGAGAACCTTTGTTTCTATCACTTTACTAGCATGTCAAAGAATCCCTGGTGAGGACTGTAAATTGAAAACCGGAAACAATGCCAACATTATTACTATACCTGGAACATTTAATCTTGTCTATTCACTGTTCTTTACAGTAAAGAAAGCTCTGTACCTATTCTCGTCAGTCTCCTTTAGCAGAATACTTGTGATGGTTTGGATTATTGTTCAGTAAATATTAATTCCCCTACAACTCCAACTGTGGGCAGAGAAAACTTCCTTGCCTTGTTGATATTGGGCTTGGAAAGTTAGCAAATGTAACACAGGCAGAGGCCTTACATATGTCTATATGGTTTGCCTTGGCTTCAGGACTCCTGGTATTCATTTTGAGAATAAAATTGTCAGATGGCCACTGATTTAAAGATTGTGAAAATTATGTGTAACACATCAAATCCTGGAGCCCAGAGCCTGGAGCTGGGCCAAGCTGAGCTGCAGTCAACCTACAAACCCATGAATGAGAAATAAGATCTTGATGTTTTAAGCCACTACATCTTGGTGTGGTTTGTTATGCCTCATTATTGTGACAAAAGCTGACTGAGACAGCTTCTGAGTCTGTTGGTTAAAAATATTAACATTAAAGTTCTCAAATATAAAATGTATTTAGTAAATTAGTCAAAAGTACCACTCAGTCAAAAGATAGTTATTGAACACTTAGAATGTGCCAATCACTGTGCTACATACTGGAGATGGATGGTAAACAAAATAGACATGGGGAAACTTGACAAGGTAATAGAAATACAATGTTACCTGTTCTGATAGGGACAAGCAAGCATCAATTATGTGATGATTTAGAAGGGGGACTAGTACTAGTCTTGACAAGTCAAGGAGGTTTTGTCAGAGATGAAGCATGAGTAGGGATTATTTACATTGCTGTGGGAAGAAGCAATAATATCCTCAAAAACTCAGAAATAAAAAGATATAATAATTCAGTGGACTACAAGAAATAATGCATGACAGGGAGTGAGTGGAGTACATAAAAGTAAGGATGTGTGTAGTAGAAAATAGTTTGAGGGGGCAGAGCAGGTAGGAAGTGTGTCTGCGTCTTCTGGCAGCCATCCCACACCCTAAATGTAAAGAAACATAAAGCTCAGATGATGTCATTGGTTGCTAGGATTCAGCTATGCCTGAAACCAAAGATAAGACTCTGGGTAACACTTACATTTACCACATTTAGAAAGAGGCAGTAGATTCACTAGCAGATATTTGTTGAGCATTGTGAATGTGATGCTAAGCGAAAGTAATACACTTTCCTCAGAAAGATTATTATCTGGTTGTAAATACAGAGAAGTAAAGAGGCAATTTTAACACATAGTGTTGCGATATAATACGGAAAACAGGACAATATGGGAAGAGAGTCAGAGAAATTCCAAAGAGAAAGTAACACCTAAGCTGAGAACATAAAGGAGAAAAGGTATTTGCTCAATGCAGGCACGGTGGCTTACACCTGTAATCCCAGCAATTTGGAAAGCTGAAGCAGGAGGATTACTTGAGCCCAGAAGTTCTAGACCTGTCTAGGTAACATGATGGGACTCAGTCTCTATAAACACTTTTAAAAACTAGCCAGGCATGGTGGTATGCACGTATGGTCCCAGATACTTGGGAGGCTGAGGCAGGATGATTGCTTGAACCTAGGATGATGAGGCTACAGTGAGCCATGTTTATGTCACTGAACTCCAGCCTGGGTGACAGAGTGAGAACTTTTCTCAAAAAAGAAAAAAAAAGAAGATTTACTTAAGAATAAGAAGATACTATTCTACATAGAGTAAATGAGATGTTTAAGATTTTTCAGGATGAAAAGAAAGATAGTCTGTATAGGGGGTGATTTCCTTTTAAGAGACAAAATGGGAGAAGTGAATAGGACCAGATCATAAATCATGTTATGGAGTTTGAACATGAATTTGAGAACAAGGAAAATCAATTAAGGGATTTCAAGGATAATTGAGAAACGCATAGCGGAGAGAACTGGAAGGACTTGACAACTGACTACATGCCTGTGTTAAAGGAAAGGGAAGACGAGGATACTCAGCAAACTGACTTGGGTAAATCGGTGAAGAGCAATGTCATTGGGAGCACAGATGTAGCACAAGGTAGTGAGGAGGATTTAGTGGTGACATAAAAAAAAAAAAATTAAAAGAGGTGGACAAACAGCTATTAGGGCAAAGTAAGAGAATCCGTGTAATGCTAAGTCACTAATCCAGGAGAAGACTTATTACTAAGAAAGAGGAGTTTTTCATCTGTGTCAATGTGGCAAATTTGAGGATACCAGTAAGAAACCATATTCCAATTTGGATATTAGGAATTTAGGAATGACTTTTGATAAAGTAGCTTCAGCAATCTGGTGTGGAGACCAGATTATAAAAGCCTGAGGGATGAGTGAGTGGTGAAGAACTGGGAGAGAAAGCAGAAGAAATAATGGAGTGGCATCCTAAAAATGTAGCTGTGTGGAGAGAAGGGAGTATTAGGAGAAGAAGTCAAGACAGGTTGTGTGCTGAGAGACAGGGGAGAGAAAGAGATTTAAGATATAAGTGCATGTGTGTGATGGCGTTGAGGGTGGGAATTCTAGAGCAATATTCCAGAGAAAGTAGAAGTCTTGAGCTCAACCTCAAGGCTGGAAAACTCATCTCAGATAAGGAGCAGGGATACTTCATTGTCAGGGACAGAGAACAGAGGGGCAGACTAGTGATAACTAGAAAAGGAATTCTGAGTGATGGAAAGGAAAACTAAGGAGTTGTTGTTCATTAACTTTTACTCTTAAAGGAAGCAGAGTATGGATATCTGAGTTTGAAAAACAGAAATATTTATAGTCACTTTTTAAGGGAACTGGTAAAGAGATGTTTCTTAGTTGCAAACCATAGACTATATCTAGTTAATTTTGGTAGAGGTAAAATTTATTCAGGATACTGGGTAATTGACAGTATTATCAGAAGGTCCAAAGAGCCACAGAGAGTCATGGGACGATACTCAATGCATGAAAATGACACGTGAAAACACCACTGCTGTCAACATGTGTCACCTATATCTCAGTTCATTGAAATATCACAGCTTAAGATTGGACATTAAATGTCTCTGAGGAGCCAAATGCTTGGAAGCACTTGTAACCACTAATTGCTGCAAGATAGATTCAGTGAGTGTCTAGGACATCATATTGCTCCCTTCTGTAGGAAAGACTGCTGTTTGTACCCCAACATACATTCACTCCATCTCTCATTGTAATAAAACACTTGGTCACATGGCCAGCTGCTCAGAGTAAAAACTACATTTCCTAGCCCCTACTTAATCAAATTGTGGCCATGTGATTCAGTTTAGGCCAGTGGAAAATAGAAGTTATTTTATATTAGCTTTTAGTATAGTGAAGATGAGTCACACTCCCTAGGGTTGTGAAATAATCACTTCAAAGGGGTCTTGTCCCTATGGACTTCTGAGACCAAAGCATAGTATCAGTCTATGATGATAGATCTTTACTCTTCTATAAGAGCAAGTAAACTTCTATCTTATTTTCCTAACTGAAAAAAATATTTTCATAGGTGTGTCTAATGGGTGGCCCAGATCCCTTTCCTGCACCCAGACAGCCAGGGAGAGTGAGGGAATGAATTCAGCTCCCACTCTGGCAGCCAGGTTTATAATGCTGAGAATGTCTCCCAAATAGAAGAGCTATTCAAAAGTTGTTAGGCAACCACTAACAAAACAGTTGTTTGTTTGTAAAGGGAGTGGGGAGGGGGGACGGAGAGGGGAAGGAAAGGAGAAGGGAGGGAGGGAGAGAGGAAGAAGAAAATAATAATGAGTAGTAAAAGGGCACAAAAGAGCATGAATTAATCCAGGTCTGATTTTATGGTATTTTCTTTTAATCTTAATATCCTGGAATTGGGAACAGAAACTAGTCTTCGCCTAGCGAAAATGCAGTTGAATCACCAAACTGTAAAATTCAGATTTGATGCAGAAACCAAGATGGAAAGAAATGAAAGGCAGGACAACATTCCTTCCCTGTGCTTCTTCAGCCCCAGTAAGAGGATAGGTATGAGAAGGAGTATTGAGGACTGAGTGGTGATAGAAGCAGGCAGGGGTTTGAAATCAGATGTGGATGTGACCCTAACTCTGCCTAACATACTAACCCTAAAAAGTTAGGCAAGTTAATTGCCCCTTTGAGCTCATTTCTTCATTAGTAAAATGGAAATAGTTGCAGTACAAGCCAACAAAAGTATAGTACCAGCTCAGTGCTTAGTGCATTGTGTAAACCCTCAAATTCTTAGTAAACACTTTTTAATAAAGCTCAAGTACTTCTCTTACTCTTCCACTCTCATCTCATGCCATAGGTTTAGGCAAACAAAAATATCTAGTCCTGTCTGGAACCGGAAACCACCCCATATAATTTAAGCCATTCTCAGAAATACTGTTTGGACAAAGGGAAGAAAAGTCATGACTCATAATTGGAGGACAGAATCCTCAGGAAAAACCAACATTAGCATCTAAACGAGAAAATTAGCTTATTGACACTGAAAAATGTTACTACATTTTCAATTTCATTAAAACCTCCAATAGACAAACACATTTATTTCTGTGCTATGTGTCTGATAGCAAGAAGGGCCAAAAACATCAGTCTACAAGATCTGGGACTCTAGACTGTGACAGTGCTGATGAAATATATGTTTCCTGAGAAGACGTACAATCTTGACTATCTGTGACCATTGAAATATTAAGGAAATTACTTATAAAACAGATAAAAATCCATTAAGAGAGCATAGCCTAGAAACCACAGAGGAGGATGGGAAGGACTAATTTCCAATCCTCCTTGAAAATAAAAAAAAGATTTTTTTCCCCTTGTTATTATCCTCATGAAATTAAATTTCATTGTGCAGTTCTCATCTTTGTAATTACTAGGTTGCTTTCAGAATTAGATGTAAAAAGCCACCTCATATACAGGGAGCTGCTGATTTTTCTAAATATTATATTTTAAAAATGATAAAAGAGGAAGGAATAACATTTCAAATGATCATTATAATCACCAGGCTTGTTCTGTGTCAGCCCACTCACCTGACTCGATGCAATTCATTTACAGGCACTGAGGCAGGACACCTACAAGTATCCCCACCCCCAACCCTAAAACCATCTGGATCCATACAGGAATAGGATCCCCAAGAATATGTACTTGAGTTTTAGAAGTCCAGAGGCTGGAAGCCTGGAAACCTGTAGATAGGTCTTGAGAGGTGTAGTACACTGAATAATTGCCCAAAGATGTCCATACCCTAATCACCTGGAACCCATGAGTATGTTGACTTACGTGGCAAAAGGGATTTGGCAGATGTGAGGAAGCTTATGGACTTTGAGATGGGCAAGTGTGGATCAGCTAGGTGGGTCCAATCTAATCACATGAGTGCTGAAAAGCAAAGGCCCTTTCCTGCCTCTGGTTACTCAGAGAAAGGTGATAATGATGATGGAAAAGAACCAAAGAGATGGCAATATGAGAAGGATTCAACCCGAAGTTGGTGTTGAAGGCAGAGGGGACATGAGCATAGGAATGCAGGCAGCCTCTAGAAAAAATGAGGATATTCTTTCCTAGAGACCTCAAAATTAATGTGGCCTTGCCTACACCTTGATTTTAACTGAGTGGGACCTGTGTAAGACTTCTGACCTACAGAACTGTAAGATAATAAATGTATGTTTTTTCTTCCACTATGGTTGTAGTAACTTGTTACAGCAACATAGAAAACGAATATAGTGATTCTCACAACCAATGCTGTGAGAATCCATTAAATAACTTGACATTTTTTTCCTAATACTTACTTAATTTGTCTAATCTTATTACACTCTGCTTTTCCTGTCTATCTGCTCCGCTTACCAGTGTTCACACTGGGTTTGGAGCTCTGCTCCTGTCCCAGCTCTTCAGAACAGGTGCTGACAATATGCCTGCCTCTTACTACCTTTTATTTGGGCACTAGATTCTCTCAGTGAAAGCAGTAGCTAGCTGCTATACTGTTCCAGCTGAAATGAATCACACTGCATCCAGTCCTGAAGATTCCCACAGCTCCTCTTTGTTTTCACCATATGAGACCCATTTGAACATCAAGCGTGTCCAGGACCTAGTCTTACTCATAAAGCTTTTCTTCTGTCCTTCTTCCTTCCTCCTTTCCTTCCTCTTTTCCTTCCTTCCCTCCCTTTCTGCCTCCTTCCCTTCCTTGTTTTCTTTCATCCCAGTGATGATGCTCTTTACACAAACATCTTAACAAGTACTACACACACACATACACACACACACACACACACATTATGGAAGTGTAACATGAGACATTAAAATCACCCAAAACGGGTGGTTTTAATTTCTATTACATTTCATTAAATTATTAAATTGTAGATTAACAATGAGTGAATTTTAATATATACAAGTTACACTTCAATGAAGCTGTCTTTTACAAAAAGAAAGTTTTGTTCTAAAGCTTTTATTTATCATCATCATCACTATCAATTACATACATGTACACAGGAGAGAAAAGCAAATAGTAAGAAAAGATAAACTGAAAACTATATTTAGCTGCCTTATCACCAATCTTATGCCCAATATACTAATGCTTTTATCAAACTCTTGCTTTTTTACTTATATAAGTTTTAAATTTTGGAATAAATTTACAGGAAAGTTGCAGAGAGTACCAAGAGTTCTCATATATCCTTCACTGAATTTCTCCTAATGTTAAGATCTTACACAGGCATCTCACACTTGTTTAAAAAAATCTGCTCTTAATTCTTCTGGGTATTTATTCCATATTTCTAAACATGCTTATATCTCTATTAACCAATTTATCAAATATAAACCATAACCATTGTCTCTGTCACTGTGAAGGTAAGGAAACAGCTCACACGCTCCATTGGAGAAGGTAACCTTCCCTCATCTTAATGCTTTTAGTATTAAGCATTTTTAGCATTTGATTGGTTCACTTTTTACTTTAAATAATGCATGTAAGAAAAAGTTTTATTTTCAGTCATTGTTATACCCTGTCTTTTAAAATTCTACTTGCGTATTTAAGAAATTGGTATCCCTCTATTTCCTTCTTTTCTACTTTCTGTTTGAACAACTCAGCTTCCATTCATTTATTAAATTGATACTTGTTGAGTATGCGCTATACTTCAAGATTTTTTTAGGCTCTGAGGATACACTCATAAAGGCAGGAGCAAATGATTTCCCTCCTCTCACAAGGCTTGCATTCTAGAATTGGAATAAGACCAATAAAAGACAACAAAAACATGTAAAGATAAGGGTGATGCAGATAAGCAGACCTCAAGTGATGGAGTAGTTAGTTTTCCTTAGACCAAATGGCCAGAAAAGACCTCTCAGGAGATGACTTTTCACTTCAGAGGGAATGGTTAATGCAACGGCCCTGAGGTGGGAGTGAGAAACAAAGGGACAGGCAAGCAGAGAAGAGAGAGTGGTAAGAGATGAAGTCAGTTTAGTGCCAGGAGCCAAACAATGATTTTTATGCAGGGCAAGGAGTTTGAATTTTATTCTATGGGTAATGGGAAGTCTTTGCAGGGGGTTAAATATGTCATGCATATGTAGGGACACGGTCTGATTTACCTTCTTGAAGTTAACTTCAGCTGATGTGTGGAGAATGAATGTAGCAACAGGTTTGCAACAGAGAAGCCACTTGGGAAGTTATGGCCATAGTTCAAGTGAAAAATGGGAATTACTGGACTGATTTGGGATATGCTTTTGATGGTAGAGTTTGCAAAACTTACAGAGGAGTTAGATGCTAGATGTGAGCAAATGAATAAAGATAGTACTAGAAGCTGTACAGTGGATGATACTGTTTACTGAGATAGAGAAGCCTAAGAGAAGCCAGTTTAGGTCAAAGTGTTGAGGTAATCAATGGTTCTGTGGTGTCCACATTAAATTTGAGATGCCCAAAAGATATCTAAGTAGAGATGTTAAGCAGACAGTAGGTTATTCTCATTAGGGATTTCAGTAGGGGTCAGACTGGAGACACATATTTAAAGTTATTTCTAATAGTTTACATTTAAAGCAATGAGACTGGATGAGGTTATCTAGGGAGGAGATGAATAGATAGAGAAGAAAAATAGCTAAGAAGGAGCCCTGAAGCATTCTTCTATCTAAATGTCAAGCAGAAGAGAAGCCAGCAACAGATTCTGAGAAGTGGCCAATAAGAAGGAAGGAAAGCAGGAGTGCAAGGAAACCCAAGAAAAAAATGTTTCAAGAAAACACATATGGTGAACAGTGTCCAGTGCTCCTGGGAAGTCAAGTGAGTGGAAGGAACTATTGGCCTGGCCATTGGCAAGTCACTGATGACACTCAGAAGTGGGTTCTCAGAGAAGTGTCAAACTCAAAATAAAAAAGTAGAGACAAACTTCGAAAGTTAATGTGTTATTTGAGAAGGAAGAATTGCAATTCAGGGCATACACACAGACCAGATGGTCTTTGGAATGTCCGAAGAACAAAGAGAAGACTGGGGGTTTTATCAAAAAAAGGGAATGTTGTATGTTGTGTGTGGTCCAGAGGGAAAATCTTCCTTATGTCAAATGACTTTCATACTTTGAATCTAACTCTTGGCTCTGACTTTCAGATCCACAATTAAATGGCTCAAGCGATTAGTTCAGGCCCACCTGAATAATCTCTTTTTATTGACTCAAAATCAACTGATCAGCGATCTTAGTTATATGTACAAAATCTTCTGCCATATAATATAACCTAATTATAGCACAAAACTGGGGGAAGAAAGAAGTCATGGGGACAGTCCTAGAATTCTGCCTGAGTCTTCCAAAAGAGGCTAGAATATGGGGACCTTATTATAGGACACCAATGTTCCCATTAGAAACAATTACTATTATTATAGTTATTATTATTATTATTATTAGAGATAGGGTATCACTCTGTTGCCCAAACTGAAGTTCAGTGGTGCAATCATAGCTCACTGTAGCTCAAATTCTTGGGCTCAACTGATTCTCCTGCCTCAGCCTCCCAAGTAGCTGGGAATACTGGCATGTATCTATTTATTAATTGAATACATTTTCATTTAAATCTCAATATAATTTTAGTGTATGTTTTTAAGTGTAAAAATGTATTAGTATAAAATGTGTGTAATGTGTATATGAGTTTAATATTTACGTTAACTTTTACTTTCTGTTTTACAACTCCTACAGTGCATAGTAAAAAATGTCTGGAGAGAATTTGTTCATAAAATTCTGAAGCATGAACTGAGATCGCTTTCTATATAATGACAATACTAATAATGATAATAATTATTACAATTTATTGAACACTTACTATATGCCTTGCTCTGTTCTTGAGAAGTAACTTAATTATAAATGTTCCTTACAACATTCCTGTGAGATTTATATTATTATTATGAATGAAGAAAACAATGCCCATAGAATTTAATTAATTTCACCAAGATTGTCTTAAATAAATTGCTCTTTCAGTGGAGTCAAGGCTGTTTCCAGCCTCTCATTGGGAAGCAGAATGGGAGAAATAGGTTTAGCTAACCATGGATTGATGCTTGATGCTGCTGAACCCCCTGAGTGTCCCATTTAAACTAGTTTGTTTATTTCAAGCCACCCTTGAGCCATGATTGCTCTAAGAAATGGAACTTAAAAATCACAGACCTGAGGCTAATGGCTCTCAATTTCTGGCATCTATGCTGACATTTATTTTTCCTCTCTTGGCTCCATTTCAGTGTGAGGAACTCTTAAAAGTAGTAAGGAGATCTGCTCTGCTTACCTACCTCCCAGTATAAAGAATGAATACAGTAATTCAGTTTAACCCACAAACATGGATAGGAGAGAAAATGAATGTGAAATAACAATCTTGTAGATTTTATAGACACACCTGTGCTCTTGCTTCAATTCTCTGTAAAACATCTAAGTATTAAGCATTTAGAACTCGGTTTACATAGCACCTCCTCAAAGAAGGCTTCCTGACCTCCCAAGATGAGATTGAATCAGTTTGTCCTCTTTTGTGCTCCCATTCCTCCCAACACTCTGTTCACCATAGCCCATACAACACTGTTATAATTGTTAGTTTTCTTGTCTGTCATCAACACTATACTATTGTCGAATGCAGGGGCAGGCTTCTGGCGATATCCTCGAAGCTTTTATACTAGAAGGTTGCAGATAGTAGCAATATAAAAAAACACAAAATATGATTTTAAAAAAACACATATGGATGAACAAAAAATAGCAAATTGTTAAACTGACGAATGAACAGGTTAAAAGTAGGCACATTAAACATGGTACAGGAAATCAAAAAATTAGGCCATCAAATAAATGAGAAAAACCTTGCTGCAGTGACCTCCTCCAGACTTTTACACCCAGAAAAATGTAGAAATAAACTACTCAGGTTTTTCATACATGTAAGTGAGTTGTGGAATAATTTGGCATTGATGATTGCTGTTCACTTATAGGAAGATTGCACACACACACAAAGCTTTGTTAGTGGCCTGAAGAGACAGCTGCATGAAGAACTGAGCTCTTCTAATATCATATAAACCGTACTGTAATTTTGGTTCATGCAATATTCTATCCTCATGTTGTGTGTGTTTAATTCAACGTGAAGATCTAAAGACAGGTTGAGGAAAATCAATCAGTTTTTAACACCCTTCTTTTTGAAATTATAAATCATCCATGGTTCAATGGCCACTCCAGCCACAGTTATACCTTGTCCTTCCTTCTCTCCAATCCCCCAAAGGTTAAAGGCATTGCTCCCAATCTGAGAGTTTTTACTAGAACTTTTCAAATCTCTTCCAACCTCAGAATGACTCAGTAGCTCATGCACTTGAGGAAAAGCTGAAGAGATAGTGTCCTAAATTGCTATTTAGCCTCACCTGGCAGGAGTTGATGAAGACTACTAGTGAGTAAACAATGAAACATTTTTGAACCCCTCTCATTCTATTCATCTAATAATTGAGCACAACTATCATAGTATCATAGCAACAATAATTTTACAAATCAGATTTCCATTTGTTTGTGTTAGAATCCTATACCCTCCTAGGTCATTTTAACAGTTATTTTTAAGAAGCTGGACAAAAGTTGTTTTAAATGAAGAAAAATGTCAGGTCTCATTGTGCTCTAATTGGCCATGAATAGCATGGCTCCTAATAGGGTTTCATGGCTAGCCATTGACAATCGTTTGTATTTAGACTGCTTTTCTAAAAGTGCAATGATTTCTGTGTGGTAGAAAGCTCTGGAGACTAATAGACAAGTCATAATAATGTAAACTCACATGGTGGTTTCTACTACTGACAAATGCCTTTGTCCATGTTAGATATAGTGATGAGATTTCTTTAAACTTGAGTGCAACTATAGGCTTTCACGAAATACAAACTTTTTTCTGGGACCTCTCTAGAAATGTTTAGAAGTGGTAGTAAAATTAATAAGCTAAAAGTTAAAGTACTTAAATTCAAAAGCCTTAGCAAAGCAAAAATGGAACTCTATTTAGCATTAGAGGAGAACAACATAGACATTTCAAACTTCTTTGGAGACAGAAAATGATCAGAACACAAAACATACATGCTTGTCTGTTAGTGACAGGGTGAACTTGGGTGGAAAACTGGAAACAAATGAATTACCAATTGAGTGACATTTTGTGCTCTGATGTAAGCAATGTGATGCCCTTATCAACAATTGAGCCAAGGTAATGAGGGGCCATCTGAAAGGCTGATTGGAAGCAGTGTAGGAACACAGCAGAGCAACTCCACTAAACAGAGTGCTAGAGAAGGCTAGAAAGGTAGTCAGTTTGGGTGTTGCCCCAGTGACACTTCCTAATTTGGAGTCCTTGTATGTTTGCAAAGGTTATTCAAATAATTTATACTCTTTCCAGTTTTCAAACTCTGTTGTCCAAATGAAGTATATTATTTGGCTGGGTTCTGGAAAATAGCATGCTTTTTGGTAAAAGGAATAATTGGGAATAATCAACAACAATAATAATAACTCAGCAGTGACTGAGGACATTCCTGCATCAGAAACCTCTAGGTACTACAGGTTTATGCTCTCATTAATTTGCAAAACATCCCAATGTTGAACACACCACAGGGCAAGACAACTTTCTTCAGAATTAGGTCCTAAGATCACCCCTAAACTATTTGCTAAATATTTTGATAACTAGAAAAAACCCTAGAGATAAGTGTGAGATGGCTGAATAATTCCAGAGCCCCTGCATTTCTAAAGAGTTTACTTTTTTCTGTCTTAGTATTTAGCCTCAATAACCTTAATACATGTAATTTAAACTAATTACCTAGTAAACTCCCAGAGGAAGAACTAAAATACTTAGTGGAACCCTGGGGAAAGTTGTATTATAAAAGAAGCACACCTATTAAATACATCACCAGATGCAGCCTCCCCTGTATTTTACGTTGGAGAAAATTCAAGCTAGAGAAGGTAAGTACATTCTCCAAGGTCAAGAATGAAGCAAGTGGTAGAATTGGGATTTAAGCCAGGGCCCATCTGTATCACCACTGTATAGTTAACAATACAAGTGGACATAGCATTGTGTATACACTTCAAATAGATAGAAACTATTTCTTTTATTAGCAAAGAGTCTGGAAACAGAATGTAAAGCAGATGATAATGTAATATATTTAAGCAAAAACAGAATACAGAAAAGATTATGAGTAAAAGAAAGGAAGGAATGTTGGCAAATTTATTAATTCTTTGGAAGGATAATTTTGTGAACTGAAATAAAAGTCTATGCTTTGATGAATAAGTCAAAGTAGTAACTACTTCCTATGTGCCAAGTTTTTAAAATGCTAAATTTGTAAGATATTTGTGAAAAAGATGATTCAATGACAAAATTTCAATAAAGCCTCAAGAATTTGGTATTTGAGACACTGAAGTATAATTTCCCAATTGATCTTTTCTACTAGTCACACACATTCCCAGTCAAACCAAAGCATTTTTCTACTCTAAATGAGAATTGGTTTTCAACTTTCCGAAAAATTTAGAGTCAACAGCACAAGTCAGCAAGTCTTTGGGTAACTTGACCAAGTTGAATTGCAAATTTCCCCAGAACTGGGACAGGCTCACCTCCCTGCTAGGCCTTTTCTGCATGTGAACTTCATATGCGATTCATTTTATTGATATAACCCATAACTATTTCATTTCCAGCGAGTTCTTACGGTGAATTTTAGGATCCCAGTTGTAGTCTTTGCTTGATTTCTACTTAAGCCCTGCAAGAAATTCTCCAGGAGTTGGTATACCAGGTGGCTGGAAGTGATCTGCACATCTTCATTTTAGCTTTCTCTGTAATAAAATAAAAGTCTTAAACACGGACACATATATGTTTAATTTTAAAAGTTAATTATAATTCATTTTTGCTTTAGCCTTTTTAAAAATTAATTCCTAATTATCATAGCTGTCAACACTTCTGCTTTTAAGTATTTCATATTCAGTTTTTTAAAAAATAGTAAAATATGAATCCGTAAAAGCAGTAAAATGCTTTCTTTCTGTTTTAAAGAGCAAATGTTCTGGCTTCTCTCAAAGACCATCTATCTACTTGTCATGTGGACATTATGGTGATTTGCCAGGACTTTGCTCCTGAAATTATGCACTATGTGTCCCTCTCAATCACTTGTGTCATTCTCATCAACTTACAAACAAGTTCTGTCAACCATTTTTGAAAAATCCTTTCTTGACACCAAATTTCTCTACTAATCCTGCCCACGTCTCACCCTTCAATTCACAGAAGAGTTGGAAAAATTGTTGTCAGTATTGTCTTCTTCTTTTCCTATTCTTATTCATTTACCTTCTACTATTCTCTTTATAATTTATTTTGAAGCAAATTTAAACTAAGAGAACATTTGCAAGAAGAACACAAAGAACTCCTGGATCTACTTCACCTAGCTTCTCCAACTGTTTATATTTTACCACATTTGCCCCATGTCTCATTCCTTGTGAATACATACAACACATGATTATCATTTTTATTTTTCTAAATAACTATGGGCAATGTGACCCCGCCTCCTTAATTGCTACAGTGTGTATTTTCCAAAAACAAGGACAGTTTCCAACATGACTGCCATGCAATCATCCCAAACAGGAAATCTACACTGATGCATCACCATAATCCAAACCTGAAATCCAGTCGCATTTTTCCAATCACCCTGATTAGATCTCTTCTCTCTTTCTGGTCAAAGATGCCATTCAAAATCAAGCTTTGCATGTGGTTCTGATGTTGCTTTAGTCTCCTTCAATCTGGAAAATTTCTGCAGCTTTTTTCCTGCCTTTTATGTCCTTGATGGTTGTAAAGAATAGAGAACTTTCATTCTGTAGGATGTCTCTCAGGCAGCATCCTGAGGTTTCCCCAGGACCAGAAAGAATGATGTATTCTTAGCAGGAGCGTCACAGAATTGATGCTGTACCCTTCTCGGGACATCAGAACACCCATAGGATGATTCTTCCCACAGATGTGATATAAACATCAGGTTGGTGTCTGCCAGGTTTTTCACCCTAAAGTCACCATTTTCTCCTTTGTAAATGGTAAGTATTTTGTGGGAAGATACACCACATCTAAACCAATGGTGGCTTAGCCATGCGTTAACTTGGCTAGGCTGAATGTTTCAAGAATGTTTCAAGTTAGTCTGGGCCACAACAACCTTCTTGTGGGCAATTAAGAGGGTGGAAGTAAAGCTGCACTCATTCTGTGTCTCTCACATTGTCAATCACCCACTGGCCTAGCTCATTGGTGCGCAGGAGACAGGACTGCAACTGCTCACCTCTTCCTGATTTCTTTTCACCTTCTCTGACCTGTGAGCCAGGTAGGAGGGCCCTGACTTCTGCAGTACATCCACACCATCAAAGGCAGAAGCAACAAGAACTGACACAGGTTTCAGCTCATCTTCTGATCTGCAGCTTATGCTTGTGAATTTCAGCTTGCTCTGCTTGCCATTCAGTTTATATCTATTTCCTTTTGCCTACTGCCTACACTTTGGACTTCAAAGCTCCAGCATCACAGAGACAACAGCTTGCTTAAATCGCTTAACTGACTTTCATAATTGCAGAAGGCTAAGTGCCTGTCAAAAATCATATGTATGTCTATGTTTTTATATATAAATATTTGCTATATGTAATCTTTTTATGACTCTGTTTCCCTGCTTGGGGCATGACTGATCTACTGCTTTTTGTCAAGTCTCCACCCCAAAGTCTTAGCATCCATTTATACCTCCCATCTGAATCAATTATGACTATGATGGTTATCAAATGGTGAGTTTTCTATATTCATAACTCCTTCAAAATGTATTGGTATTCTTTTGGAAGGAAGAACTCTCAGTTCTCCCTAATTTACTTGTCTCTTCATTCATTTATGTAAAATAGACTTATGAGTTGAGATTTTAATGGGTCATAAACCATTATTCATTATTGATTTTGCTCTTCAGGTGGTCTTTGAGTTGGCCAGCAGAAGTCCCCTCCAATCTAGTCCAATGTCTCTTTGGATATATCCCCTCAATTTTTGAATATTTCCTTACTTTGTAACACAAACATATGTTTATGGATCTTTTTGTTAATTCTCTGATTTAGTCTCAGAATCAGCTATTTTTCCAAGGGACACTCTTTCTTTTAGTGGAGGATAGTATTTAGAAACCAATGCCAAAAATCTTGAACTTCCTGTTTTATCCCTATCTTTGATCTTCTCTGTTACAAACTATGTATTCATTTTCAATTGCCACACAACAAATCACTATACACTTAGCAACTTAAAACAATGCAAATTTATTATCTCTCGGTTTCCACAGATGAGGAGTCAGGGCACCAGTTGACATTCAGGGTGTCACAGGCTGTCATCAACGTGCCCACCGATGGGCTGCCATCTCAAGTGAGGCTTGGGGCCCTCCTCCAAGCTCCTTTAGATTGTTGGTAGAATTTGGATCTTTGTGATTGTAGAGTTGAAGTCCCTATTACCTGGGGTTACCCTCAGTACCTAGCGGCCATCCACCCTCAGGTCTTGGCCATGTGGTCCTCCTACAACATGGCCAGCAGGAAAATTTCCCTTTAGTGTGCTATGAGGAAGTCCTATACAATAAATATGCTGTAGTCATGGAAATGAGTATCCCATCATAGTCACAGGTCCTGTTCACACTCAAGGGCAAGAGACTATACAAGGCATGCATATTGCCGGGGACAGGAATCTTAGAGGCCACTGTAGAACTGTGTCTAGCACGAATCATCAGCAATTTGTGGGGGTTCTACATCTGATACGTGCCCAAATCTGGACCCTTCTCTGCATTTCCACGGCTAGCTTTCCAGCCCACACTACTTCCATCTCTCTTCTTTATTCTAATAGTTTCCCTCTCTCCTTCCCTCCACTTTTGCTTCCTTGTGCCATCATCTAAAACTAACCAGAGTGATCTTTTAAAAACTTACGTAAGATGATGCCTTTAACCTTCTTAAAATCTTCAACAATGTCCTATTGCATTCAAAACCAAATCTACAATTCTTCCCACAGCTTCTACATTTTCAGCCCCTACCTGCATTTTTTGTCAACTTCCTTTTGCTCCCTATGCAACAGCCTCCATAGCCTATGTATTTTCCTATTTCTCAAATGAGCCAGTTGTTCCTTCCCTATACCTTTGCACGTCCTCTGAAGTACTTGGTCCTTGCACTGAACAAATTTAGTTGGCTATCTGCATCACAGTTCACATGTCACGTCTCTAGAAGTCTTTCTGACAGTGTAAAGCGACAACATTCACTTAGTCACTCTGAATTACATCAGCCTATTTCCTTCATAGTGTTTATCAGAAAGTATATTCTTTATCTGTTTACTTCTATATCATTTGCCTATCCCAAGCAGAATGTTTGCTCCATGAGGCCAGAGACCATGTCTATTTTATTCACTGGTGTGTTGCCAGTACCTAGTACAGTACTGTTTCATGCTAAGCAGATGCTTCATAGATAGTAGTAGTGAACGGGTCTCACAAGACTTAGGTACTACATAGAAAAATTAAAAAGATGTTACTTATAAGGACTAAAACTCTAAGGTCATCTTGTAAGTGGAAAATTATACACGCATATATATATACACACACAGACTTTCTCTAAATCATTTGTCTAAATGTAGAATATTTAAATATTTAAGAATAATATTAAATTATTCCACTTGATAATATTAAAACCCCCCTTGGACTCTGGAAAGAAGGCATCAATACAGAAAAAATCGTCACTCCTTTTCTCATTGGTGGCCTGACATTTTTGCAGTGAACATCTGGCAATCATTTCCTACAGTGAATTAATGTTCTGCTTCAGAAATTTAGCTTATCATCATGAGCAACAATAATAAAAATCCTAGTCAGGTGGTTGTCATGTGCCTGTAGTCCCAGCTACTCAAGAGGATGAGGTGCAAGGATCACTTAAGCCCAGGAGTTCAACGCTATAGTGAAACATAATTGCATCACTGTACTCCATCCAGCCTGGCTGACACAGTGAGACCCCATCTCAAAAAAATAATAATAATTTTTTTAAATCTATATTCCAGAGACTCTATAGGTGGAAATCTCTTAACAGCTTCAAATTCTTTTGCCACCTACAAGAAATAAATCAAACCTTTCAGAAGGGATGCCTCTCTATCTTATTTGGAACATCTCAGTAGAGAGCATACAGTGGGCTTGGTCGCTAGCTCCAGTGTGAGGTTACAGTCACAAGGGTCCTGCACCAAGAGGAAGGAATGTGGTTAATTCACCTTGAATATGATCTTTGAGAACTTTACCTGGGGTGGCTTCCTGTGATCCAAATCATTCTATTATCCTCCAGGTATTTCCTTGCAGTCCTTCAGAACCTGACTGAAAACAATGTTCATGATGACATTTTCTGTGCCCCGTTTGCCAACTTAAACTACTATATACAGCTTAAGAAATTTTAAAGCCTCTGGCTAAAGGGCTAAAATGTAACAGGAATGCTTAGAAACTGTTTGTATGCTTGATTTGTTTTACAGTGTTTTTGGTCTTTAGTTTTGATTGGATTGTTTTACTGAAACATGAAGGGCATTTAGAAGGCAAGAAAGTGAATAGGATATATTTGCAACAATGTGCCCTAAAGCAACATCTTAATGTCAGAAGTAAATTATAACAACTTACATTACTGATGACATACATTATAATTCAAAGCCAGAGGAATTATATCAAGGTTGTTCTCACTATGATATAAAAAGGGTTTTCTTTGTATCTTTTACAGCCAGACAAAGACCTTTATTGATGAAAATGGTATCAGCAAAAGGTAATAGAAGAAAATACATACCTTCTGTAATGCATGAAACAGTTTTTTCTGAAGCTTCCCAATGCCTTTGCATCAATTTCACTGAAAAATGTTTTTTATTTCATAGACAGCATGGAATGGCTTTCTTCCAATGTTATATATGTTCCTCCCAAGATGTCGAGAGGAAGTATATCTAGAGTTTGACTTGATCCATTTCTGATGTAAATAGTCAATTGATGATAGCACAAGCAGTGATGACATAGAATAATGCTTGTGATTATTACAACTGTTAGAAGACTATGTTATTTAGATATATTTGTTTACATAGTCTTTAGCCCCTTAAATGAAAAAGAAAATTTTTGCATATTCTTCCTGGTCGTGTTTGTATTAACATTCAAATTTTTAAATATCTAATTCAAAGTCTGAGCTGGCTTTCAAAGTATTAACAAAGTAGTTAATTTATTAAACTTTATTATTACTATAAACATATTAAAATGTCATGAGATCACATGTTTAGACAAAAACCCTGGAGACATTACAGAATTATCACTCGATGAAAACAGTAAACTGTGCATTCTTTACTTATAGAGTATGCTGAGTCTAACAATTATAACTTTGATAGATGTAAGAACCCAATGAGATATTCTACATCAATTAAATATATTTGGTAATTGCCAAATCTCTGTTACTGAGGGCACTTATTTTTCTTCTGTGAGTGCATGTGTATATGTGCATGCATGTTCATGATGCAACTGAGTGACACCAGGGTGTCAGGCACACCTAAAGTGCTGAGAGTTCAGTGAAGCATTTTAGCCAGTACAGATTCAACCATCCTCAAGCAGCCTTGGCTTCCACTGAACACTATGACTTGAAAGCTTAAGGAAAATCCATCCCTTTTTTAAAATTTGATTGTACTAGCCCAACTGTCCCTTCACTTTGCCAACTCCTGTTGGTATCCCCAGGACCCAACAAAGAATCCTGGATTTCAGACCAGAAAGAAATTTAGAAATCATTTAGAACATTGGTGGCAGCTATGGTGGTGCATCTTCTGGAGTGATCCAACTAATAATAACCATTTACTCAAATATCCTGAATACATGTAATAATGACTGGATTATGGCTGTAGGTATGCTGGTATCATTGATTTTCTAGAAAACCCAGAAGAGAGAATATACTCTTTTGTTTGTTTTTTTCGCTGATCTAAGGACATCTTGAGTGGAAGATTTCTTACCCTCACAGCGAGAGGATAGGAGAGGTGAAGTTTGCTTATGTCTGTGGTGATGTGCCTTTGACCTTAAACAGACTCAGATCCATGCATGGGAATGATGTGGCAATTACATGACTGTTGAAAAGAAAATGTGTTGGTTGGGGCTTGTAGCCCATTTCATTAAATATCAGGATGAAGTAGCCTCTGAGTGCTTTGAAATGAGATTAGGTCCGGCAGCATTATCTAAAGGAAAAGGCCAAATTAGAGTCAGGAGGATGGAGTGTAGCAGAAAATGTATTAAAACCACCCAATATTTGTGGAACATCATTACCTTCACATATGTACTTTTAAGATAGTAAGGGCAGGTATTATTAAGCTACCCTTCTAATGAGGAACCTGAAGCCCATGCTTAC
The DNA here is from genome assembly GCF_000951035.1 of Colobus angolensis palliatus. Classification (NCBI taxonomy): domain Eukaryota; kingdom Metazoa; phylum Chordata; class Mammalia; order Primates; family Cercopithecidae; genus Colobus; species Colobus angolensis. The sequence continues at coordinate 568,011 of NW_012114566.1, forward strand.
TGACTTATGATAATATAGTCAATGAAAACTAACTTTCCTACTATGTGCATAGCCTCACATGTTCTGTAGAGAACACATACTTCCTAAACTGGAGGCACTTGTGATGTAAGGTAGGGCACAACACTATCTGTTTGTAAGGGACTATAAAATGATCTGTGCCAATGTGTCCAGTGATTTATTAATCTACGCACAGACATGGGATCTTGGGTTGTTGCAATGTCATTCTTTGCATTGAGCCACAGTTCGGTTTGACATGAACATGCAGTTTGAGTATTATTATACACTCAATGCAAATGACCTTATGCAGTGATCAGGGACCCAGGCCTTTCTATCAAAAGGTTTGGAGATCGTTAATGGTTCTTCCTTAAAATCTGTGCTGCAGGCAACTACAGTCATCACTGTAATAAAACTTGCCATACTTGATTGTGTAAGTATTTGCTATGGTTTGAATGTGTCCCCTAAATTATAAGTGTTGAAAATTCATCTCCAATGTGACATTATGAAAAGGTGGGGCCTCTAAGAGTTTATTGGATAATGAGGGCTCTGTCTCATGAATGGATTAGTGGGTTAATGAATTAATAGCTTATCCTGGAAATGAAACTGGTGGATTTATAAGAAGAGGAAGACCTGAGCAAGCATGCCCTCACACTCAGCCTTCTCACTATGTGATGCTCTTGCTACCTTGGGTCTCTGTAGAGAGACCCCACCAGAAAGAAGGCCCTCCCCAGAAGCCAATCCATGCCCTTGGATTTCCCAGTCTCCAGAATTGTAAGAAATACAATTCTTTATTTATTAATTACCCAGTTTCAGGTATTCTGTTATAAGCAACACAAAATGACTGTTATAAGACAGTATAGAATGAGGTCATGAAACTGAAATTGCTTTATTAGTTCTAGTATTCTAGATGGATATTTGTAGTTATTACAATTATTTTAAAGCTGTAATCATCAAGAAAAAAGATGAAAATGAAATTCCAAGCTTGAATTTTTGGATATTTCTCAGTCTTGTAATTCCCTATAATCAATAAACTGAGTGAGACTGGTCTCTTCATCAGTATTTATGATGAAATTCTTAAAATTCATGTGGAAATACCAATTGTGTCTTAAGAAGAAATACCTATTACTTTTATGTGACATAATATTTCTTATTTGACCTCAGTTTTTCTCTGTTCATTAAAAGTTTATCTTACTACCATTAAAGTGTGCCACTCCCCAAACCAAAATGATGAAAATTAAATTTTAAAATTATTTTGCCTATAACACGGAATTTCTTCACAATCATTCAAAACAACTAATCAGTTTGGGTTTTATTCAGAATATTGTTATAAAAGATTAAACGGCAGTAAAGAAAATTTGCTTTTCTATCGTAACTAATACAGGATTTAATGACAGGAGCTTATAAACTTTAGGTTAAAAAGTTTTCAGGTTGATTCTATAATTGAGCTTTTTTCCAGTTTTACCCAAGAGAGAAAAAATAATGCATTATGTTTGCATAACACCTTATAAAGTATGATGCAGTTTTATGTGTTATTTGATCTCTGCATAGTAACTCTGGGAAGGTGAAGGACAGGCATAGAGGTGGATGTTTCAGCTAAGAAAGCTCAAGAGGTTTGCCCCAGGCTACACTCTTTTCAAGCAAGTAACAGGGCTTCTACTTAAGCCAAGCACTTCTGACCTCTAAGTCTATGTTCTCTATCTCACAGCATGATCAGTGTCTCTCACACATCATGTTCCTGCCATGGTACCTGTGATTTTCCTTGTTTGGAAGGCTTTGTCAGGGAATTGGGTTTTTATTACACTGTTTTGAATATACTGTAGGTCACTTGTTCTCTCTGTAACTTCACTGACTCAAATTGTAAAATGTCTGGTGCCATAGTGGCTTTAGAGAGATCAGTAGCCTTATCATTCAAAACCAGTGAAATAAAAGGATTTTCTGTTTCAAATACATAAAAAGCAAAAGACCGTCTTATTGCTGAAGAATTGTTTGCTACATGTAATCTAATCAGAAAATATAGCTTAAATTTAATGAGGAACAATTTTTTTAATTCTTCTGGTTTTTGTTTACAAACGTTAAGATGTACCACATGACTATTTATTTTCTGCTGAGCTATTAAGGACTTGGAACTTCTGCTTTCTTTCTGTGCTAATACAGACCAACATATTATAATTGATGTCCTTAGCCAGTCATCTGAAAAGGTCATGATCTTTTCATGAATTCATCTCTAAGTCTTTGACTTCCTTTGCCAAAACCTGCATGCTTCCCCACATCCTCAAACCAAAAAAACAAAACAAAACAAAAAAACTAAAACAAAAAAACACAAAACTAGCCAGTGAATGTTCAGGTATATTCCAGTGTATGAAATTTTGTGTTTTTTCTTCCTATCTCTTGTCATTAACTTTTTTATCAGTAATAATCAAATATATTTGTATTCTGGAAACTGTTTCTCTGTGTGTGAATCCAACAAATTCTGTTGAGAATGAACAAGAATTAAGTTTAATAATAAAGAATATTATAAAGTGCTTTATTTCCATCTATCTGGGCATAGTTGTGGCTCTTTGGATCGTTTGGGGAGGCAGGTGAAAGTGAAGGGTTTTTTTTTTTTGTTTTTTGTTTTTTTTGAAACGAGTCTCGCTCTGTCGCCCAGGCTGGAGTGCAGTGGCGCAATCTCCGCTCACTGCAAGCTCCGCCTCCCGGCAGGAAAATGAAGGGTTTTTAAAGGGGTCTAATAGAGAATGTGAAATTGATTCATTTAGCCAGATTAGAGTCCACCTGTAGCTTTCATCAACTTTCTGGTCGACGTCTTCAGACGCAGAGGTCTCATGCTTTGTTCTACTTTCTTTCTTTCTTTCTTTCTTTTTTTAAACTAGTGTAAGTCCATTTAATCCTAAGCAAAGTACCAATGTATTCTGAAAAAAAAGGTTATGGATAATGAAATAAGGAGTTACTAATACGTTTGTACTAATTGGGGAGATGGGCACGGTGTCCTACTCATGTTCCAATGACTTTGAAAGGAGCAGAGTCTGTTTCTGTATGCAATAAAGTCATCATGTCCAAGTGGTTGATTTTCTGTTTTATTTTAAATACTCCTTCTAGGTCTTTCCACATGAAGAAAGCTCATTTGATGGAAATACTTAACAAGTTATTTACATTTTTAATAGGTTGCTGATAAAGTTTATTATCAAAATCAGACTCAGAAGCAATGCTACAATGATCAAAATTATGACCAATTTTTATTTAAAGTTACTATAAAGTATATTATTCTGAACATTTACCACTACATTCCATGGCACAAAGTATAATTAATTAATTGCTACATGTATTGTTTACTAAAGAACTTCCTTATACATGTTTCAGTTAATAGTCACAACAATACAAGAAAACTTGTGGCACAAAGTTGAATGGACGGTGTGATGGGAACATCAGCTGAACCCACATTAGCTGTGCTTAGCTGTCCTTATTTACGTGCTTTTGTCTAGCCACTGTGTTATTATAGATAAGATATTGATTGTAGTATGTTTATTCATATATTTATTCATTTAAGTGAATATTCATTATGAAAACATAATTTTCCCCTCTGAAGTCCCTAGTTTGATCCAACATATGCAATGTCATGCTGTGGATATACTCAGGGCATAGTATCATTCAAAACCAGTGAAATATTAGGAGCCAAATCATCAGGTGTATTGACGGGGACCCTCTTTCACTGTAGGTGACTGGCCATTGGAAAAATCAAACACAAAAGCTTCCAAATTTTGGAAAGCTGGTCCAGATTGGAAAAATATATCTTTAAAGTTGTATAAGACGTATTTGCCCAATTCTACCAAACTACTCTCCTTTAGAACCTACCAGTTACAGCATTCTTGAATTTGCAGTTGAGTGGCAAAAAATATATACTCTTAAAAGGCAAGTAAAGATTTTTTCCTCATGAACCTCTACTTTCAGTCAACTTAAAGTGAGCCCTTCTCATCCATTTTCGATTAGGTTGGTGCAAAAGTATTTGAGGTCTTTGCAGTTATTTTTAATTACTAATTACTTATTGAGCCCAAGGGCCAGACACAAAAGTCAACCTCTGGAATATGCATTCTTGTCTACTTTGGGGAAAACGTGAGTATGTATCAGTGTATATAGTATCTGTGTACATGTTTTTATTAAAATGACCTAAAAATGCAATAAATTTTATCAAAGGAATGCATGTACACAATTTTGGAAAGGAAATTGTACTCTTAGGTTTTCATTAAGAGCAAGCAGTATATTCTTTTTCCCCAGTCCTGCTCCCCAAAGACTGCCATTTTTCACCTTAGATGTGTTTTCTACTATTTATGTTTCTGCTAAAATATAATCATTAAATTGAAATTCCTTATTTTGTTAATTTTAGAATTTATTTTTGCAGCTTTATTTATTTATTTATTTATTTACTTACTTACTTACTTACTTATTTGAGACAGAATCTCTCTCTGTTGCCCAGGCTGGAGTGCAGAAGCAAGACCTTGGCTCACTGCAACTTCTGCTTCCCAGATTCAAGTGATTCTCATGTCTCAGCCTCCAGAGTATCTAGGATTACAGGCGTGAGTTACCACGCATGGCTAATTTTTTTGTATTTTTAGTGGAAATGGGGTTTTGCCATGTTTACCAGGCTAGTCTTGAACTCCTGGCCTCAAGTGATCCACCTGCCTCGGCCTCCCACAATGCTGGAATTACAGGTGTGAGCCACCACACCTGGCCTATTTTTGCAGCTTTATTAGGGTATAATTAATATATGATAAGCCACACATATTTAAAGTTTACAATTAAATACACTTTGACACACACACACACATATATATACACACACACACACATACTCATAAAATAATCACCTCAGTGAAGATAATGAACTTTCCTGTCGTGCCCAAAGGCTTTTTCATGCCTCTTTGAAACCCAGTCTTTCCTCCATACCCCTCTTATTCCCAGACCCATGTAACCACTGACCTACTTTCTATCACTAAACGTTAGTTTATTCTTCCTAGAGATTTCTATAAATTGAATCATATTGTAAGTTTGTCCAATATTTTTTCATTCAGTGTAATCATTTTGATAGCTATGCATTTTGAGTGTAAATCAACACTTTGTTGATTTTTATGACTGTTAGTCCATTATAAGGGTATATCACTATTTAATTTATCCATTCAACTATTTGTTGATGGGCATTTAGCTATTAAAAAGTAAGCTAGGGCCAGGTGCAGTGGCTCACACCTCTAATCATGACACATTGGGAAGCCAAGACAGGAAGATGGCTTGAGGCCAGGAATTTGAGACCAGCCTGGGCAAGAAAGCCAGAGCCTGCCTCTACAAAAAAATTTAAAAAGGAAAAATAGCTGGTCGTGGTGGCATGCATCTGTGGTAGCTACTCAGGAGGTTGAAGTGGGAGGATCACTTGAGCCTGGGATTTTGAGGCTGTAGTGAGCTATCGCCGTGCTACTGCACTCTAGCCTGGATGACAGAGCAAGGCTCTATATAAAAAAAAAAAAAAAAAAAGTAAGCTGCTATGAGCTGTTGTTTGATATTATATTCTGGCTTCTTACTTGGTAGCTAAGACTTTAACTTTCTTGCACAATTATCCTTGTTCATTGTTTTCTCTCCCCAACGAAGTTCAATTATATTTCACATTTTGGACTTATGTCAATATTCAGTATTTACATTATTTTTACAAAGCAGTATTGTTTATTGCTGAGCCAAATAGTGGGAAATACTAATTTTACTTTCTGATAAAACTTTTCTTAATTAAGTTGCCTCACTTTTCTCCATATTTTTATTCTTGTATTGACCTATAATTACTTTTGATCATCTGTCAGCACCTCAATACCATTTTGCAAATTGTGGAATGTACAGGATAATCAGTTATTTCTATTTTGTTAATGAGTGCTCCCTTCTTGGAGCTTTGACTCTCCTGTCCACACTGACCGCTTGCTCTCCTGGGCAAATGCATAGCTGCATTCCCGTTGCTTTTGTTCTGGGAATTTCCTTCATTTCCCTACAGTGTCAGGACCCTGTATCTCATATCTTTCTCTTTGGTCTTATTTTGGTGAGACATATCCCCCAGTATATTCTTGAGATAGTGCATGAACAAGAGGGTAAAAAGAAATACATACATATATGTGTGTGTGTGTATGCGTGTGTGCATATATACACACATATGTATATAGTGCACATCTGAAAATTCTTTCATCCAGTTTGGCTGGGGGAAAATTGGTGGTTGAAAATTATTTTTGCTCAACATTGTAAGAGTATTGTTTATTGTTTCCTAATTTCCAGTGTTAGTGAGATGACCAACACTACTTCATATTCTTTATTTTGTGTATGTGACCAATTTTTTTCCATCTAGAATATTTTTAGCATCTATTCCTTATTCTTCATGTTCCAAAATTTTGCAATGATTTACAATGCTAGACTCATCTTTCTGAGCATCCCTTTAATCAACAGAATTATATTCTTTCTGTCTATAAAATTATCTGATATTATTTCTTTGATAATTGCTCTTCCCACTCCACACACTCAAACTCCCCTGGAAAAAAAATGTGCCCTTTTTCTTTTTTCTCTCTTTTAGAACTTCTATTGGCAGTATATTAGGTCATTAATGACCTTGTGAAATTGCTGCTATTTCATCATTTGATCTACAAAAATGGTAGTTTCATATGATTCAACCTAACATATCTATCCATAAATGTATCCATATATATTTTTTTCTTCTCTGCATTGTCTCTGTTTTCTCTAAGTTTTCTCTTAGCATTTATTGATTTTCAGCTCTACTTTTGATCCTAGAGTGTCTCCTAAATGTCTGATGATCCTAGATTAAAAGTCTACATTAAATAATGAAGCACCTACAAGCCTAGTGTACACTGTGTATGCTTAGCAGTGACTTGTGGATGGGTGAGCTTCCATGTAGGGAGTGGATATGTGAATGCAACTGTTTCATTGGTAAAATTCTAAATTTTAGTGTCAGTTAACATTTTCTCTGACACTGTACAAAGAAGGATCTTTTAGTCTCTGCTCTCAGTTTATAGGCCTGGCTGCTGGTTCTCTGAAAAAGAGGATGAGATCTTGACATTTTGCATGCATATTTTTGCTCAAGTCCCCTGTTTTAAATCTAGCTTTATTCTCTGTTTTCCATTGTGTCCGGTGTTCCCAAATCCAAAGGCTGATTTATTCAATGTATGCAAAGAGTCAATCCTTAGTCTCTTGGAAGAGGTGGTCACTGGGCTATTTGGGAGTAGAACTAGGATCCTGAAGGCCCAACTGTCCCTTGTGTGGCCTTTCACCTTGAGGTGAGCCATCTCTAGGTCTGTTGTAGGTGTTTACTGAACTCAAAAGAGTATCTTGGCAAGAGTTTCTTTCTAGGACCCTAGACAAATCTCTGAATGATAATAGGATAATAGGGATCTTCTGCTTTGTGAATTTCTTGCCCATGAAGCTATTTTCCAACAATTTCAATGTACTTGTGGGAGAGAAATGCAGAGACCCTGACAGCTGGGTAGTCCCTTGTGTCTCTGTTTTGGAATTAACTTGAGAATGATTTGCTAGTACCAATGGGAAAAAAACCATCTTGAACCAAGTCTGAGCTGTCATTCCTACAAATCTTCAAAGACAGGCTGATCCTTCTTTGGTCTGATTCTTGATCACTCCATTTTCAACTCCATACTTCAGTCATTCCATTTTGGAGTACTCAAAACAATTTCTGAGACCATCTATCATTGTTATTTTCTGAGGCCCTGTGGTTGACTACATATTGGTATCCATCTCTGCAGGCATGTAGGATTTAGGTTCTTCTCTTCACTTTCAGTCATTCTGAATTTTATTAGCATTTCTTCTTAATTGTTTTCTCCACTTCTGGTCACTTGGCTGCTACAGATTTAAAACTTTTTATTTTCTTTACATTTATTTTGGTAGGATTTGAAGCGGAGGCAAATATAAATGCATGTATTCTCTGCCATGTTTATCTAGTGGTCTTAGATCTTACATTTTAAAATGTTTTTAATTAAAGTGTTATAGACATACAATAACATTCACCCATCCTAAGTGCACAATTTAATAATGTCTTAAGACCTTCGATGTTTCATATATCCTACTCAGTAGTCAAATGCAGACCCATCATAATTACATATATCTTTTTCTACCTTAATCGCACACAGATGAATATATGCATTCTTCCTGGTGAGGGTGGCAGGGGAATCATATGCTGTTAACACTTAAAAGAAAAGAATTGTAGATATTTTCGGGGCACAGATCTGAATGAAAATAAGAGGGAGACTAGTGTACTTGACAATATAGTTAACTATGTCGGCCAATATCAGAGCTATTTTTTGTTGATAAGCAACCATACCAAAAACCGTAAGAGTATACTATAACATATTACGCAAAAATTTTTAGTTGACTCCTATCATTTTTCGAAAAGTAAGAAACAAGGGGAAAGTAAATTTACTAGTTTTCCTGAAGCAAGAGAAGAGGAAAATGAGAAATTTGAGATTTGACCAAGTGATTTCTGCCCAAAGTGGTACAAATGACTGTGTAAAAACATCAGAGAGGCTAAATAGTTGTGGCAGATGCTTTTGAAATGGCTGCTGATAAAGCATGACAATCACTTTGAGAGCATCTGATATATTTCTCAAAAGTATCCACTACTCTCTTTGTAAATATTGGGGGAGAAAAGTATACAACATATCTTTCCAAATTTCTAAACATATGTGTTTTAATACTCTTAACTTTAAGGTGTACAGAGATACAAATATCTTGTATTTATCTTCAGCAAACAAGTCTTTATCTCCTAGTTGGAACTACAAACTCAAATGCCTACAGAAGCCAGGCTGGCATATAAACATGGATGTAAATAAATAGGGATTGCTGAACTGCAGAATGGCATAGCCTCCCAAAGGCACTCAGGTTTAAAATATGTTTAAGATGTATAAATGAAAAGAAACAAAAAATTAAAAATAAATAAGTTTAAAAACAGTTAAATAAATAAAGTAAATCCAACTTTTAGGGCCTTATTGACTGCAGGTCACCAGTTTAACTTCTAGTTTAGGAAATGGTGGGTGAGTTCTCAGTTGCTCCCAGCTCAAAGGAGCAGCAGATTATGTCCTCCACCTAATTCTCAACTAAACATGTACTTAACTTTCTTATGTAGGCTGACTGCAGCAGCTCATGCCTGTAATTCCAGCACTTTGGGAGGCTGAGGTGGGAGGATCGCTTGAGGCTAGGAATTTGGGACTAGACTGGGCAATATAGTGAGACCCCCATCTCTACAAAAAAAAAATTTATTGAAAAGTATCCAAGCATGATGGCACATGTCTGTAATCACAACTGCTCAGGAGGCTGTGGCAGGAGGGTCATTTGCTCCCAGGAGTTCAAGGCTGCAGTGAGCTAGGATTGTAGCACTGTACTCCAGCCAAGGTGACAGATCGAGACTCTGTCTCTTAAAAACAAACCAAAAGCTTCCTATTCCGTCCTAGCCCTGCTTTGATTCCTTGCTCAGAGTACGTTTCTCCCCTTTCCTGCTTCTCTAGTGTTCACTCTTATGCCTGTATCTCCTTCTTCTTTCTTCTTCCCCCTTACCTTGCCCCTCTTCAACTCACCAAAGTGTAATGGAATGAAGTTTTGTGCTTACATATTCCTATAGGGGTTGCGTCAAGGCGAATACCCCTAATGGGCTCATCTCCCTTGTTAGAAATGTGTAAAGGATTCTCCTTACCTGCCCATACTGCTCAGCCTCCTGTTCAAGCCATTCCACTGATCCTGGCTTGCTTTGCCAGCCTTTCCTCCCAGGACAGCTATTCCTTCAGTGTCCCAAATCCACAAGGCCACCACAGCCAGCCAGCACACCATGCAGACTGCTTACTCTCCACCAGTCATCCTTGTTCCTTCATTTTGCCTGGAACGTGTCTTGAATATTGTAGGTGCTTAATAAGTATGAGGTGAATTTGAATTTTGTTATCAGTTTGAAAACAAATGAGTTGAATTATTATCATTTCTCAATTTACTCTTTTAAAGCCAATTAAATTAAATCATATTTTGCTTATGGTTCATTTTTTGTTTCCTCCTTAACAACATCGAAATAAAGACTTTTTTAAAAGTATGAAAGGCAGCCTCATCTGCATTTCCATGTCCTGTTGCTTTATCAGTCTGATTAGACAGATGGCACTAGGTGTTTGATTCTGGCATGAAGTTAATGGGCATGGATAAGAAACAAGAAGTGAGATAGACTTCCAACTTCAGAAATTGTTGACTAGTAGGCCGTAGTTCACTTTCACTGCTAAGAGCATTTGCTGCCAATGTTTTAATCATTCTGGGCTCTTCTCCATTACATGAATTTGCTATATAAATTTTTATTTTTTCATTCACATAGTACACCCTTTCTTTGCCCAGTTCTCTGAATAGAATCTTGCAAAGACAGTAAACACACATTTCTTAGCCATTTATAAAGGTTTTTTTTTTGTCCAAGAAGTCCACAATTTAGACACTAATGAAATATGAAATATGTCACATTATACTTTGAAAATGACTTGAGTCAATGTCAAATATGTCAAATGAGTGTTCAGGGAATTTCAAGGATCTTATCCAAATTTTATGACTACTTTATAGAATCTCTTTTCTGTACTTATATGTCCTGATGTTTTTATAGACATTAATATCAGAAGAACAATTTAGATTGTTTAAAAAAATCTAAAGTCTGATTTATCTTTGAGACATACTTCAGAACACAAACCAATTTTGCTATAGTAATACCGTGTCAATATTTTTTAACGGAAGACAAATGTTGTTATTACTTCACCATTTCTTACCTTTGTAAAAGTTCAGAATTTTATAAAATGACTCTTCTTTACATGTCAAAATAGTAACTTGATGAAAATTTAAAAAGTTGCAATTTTTATGTCTGGTGGCAATGATGAATCATCCAGGTATGTTGGGTTATAAATGGGGCACAAACCATATTGACATTTTTTTAAAGTAAATACAGTTTTAATGGAGAAATGTATCTTTTCACCAAAATCACAGATAACATTGTTTTTAAAAAAGTTTACTTTAACTTGTCTCACTTCTTATTTGATTGGATATTCTCCATGATAGAAGATTGAAAGTAGGACTGTCTTAAAGGCATCAGTCTCTATCCAGTAGTTCATTGTCTGTAATATAAAATAAATAGTGGGGGAATTAGCACCCAGAAAATTGTGAAAGAGACAAGACTATGCTTCAGGCTGGCTACCTTTTGTTTTCTGAGCCCTTTTCTATAACTCCTTTCCTATTATCCATCCCCATCACTCACACAGAGTCACTCAATGTTCTTATACTGTTTTAGCCCTTTCAGAGAGGAAATCTGAGACATTATTTCAAGACAGGTACTTTGAAATTTTATGTGCTACAATGATCAGGAGATTCAAACTTAATAAAAAAGCCTAAGAGGAAAGACAATGAAGACATGCATAATTCAGTAATTGTAGAATTCCAAGATATAATCTGGGGGGAACTTTCCCAGCACTTTAATCTCACAATATAAATGACAGGTCTTTCATGGAGGCAGTGTGTTTGTGAACTTTATCACAGAACAATAGAATTCGGTTCATATTTTATGTGTGATTTGGAGCTTGGGATCAGAAAACGTGGCCCAACTTTGGCGTTCTGAGTCTTTTTGTCGGAGTGCTCGCAGTATTTATTCCCTTTTTCCAAAAGAGTATTTCACCTAGTAGTTCTGTCCCACTTCTTTCTACAAACCCATTTCTAGTGCCATTTATTTCATGTATCTTCGAAGGACAGGAACATACCTTGTGGAATTTTTCTTTTCTCTATATAAACAGTTTTCCAAAATAACTAACCCATTCAACTTCCTCTCTAAAACAAAATGATTCGCATGGAACACTTAACTCCTTAGTTAATCCCTAGAATGATCACAAAATTGTCTTCCCATTTATTTAGTTATTCATTCCAAAACTTTTTGTTCTATTTGAAATTGTTATTGTAATTAAGTAATTTAATTAGATAATAAATTGTTTTAAAAGAATAAAATAAAACAGTATGCAAATATGAACATTTAAAAAAGGAAGTTCATTGTGCCTATAAAAATAAATCAAATGTTTTGCAAAGATTTGGTAACTATTAGTCAGAAAAAAATTGCATTGGAATAAAGAAGGGTAAAAATAATTCACAAAAAGTAAAAGAATTCTAGACCTGGATTACTTTGAAAATTTTTAAAGATTTTGTTTGTTTCATTGTAAAGAAGTAAAAGAGAAAATTGTGACAATGCATTACGGATGTGGTTTATATGAGAAACAGAATTATAATCATAGACCCATAGTCAAAGACAAGTCTTTTGTCAAATAATTACCATATGAGTGTGCATTTATATGCCTAATATTTAGAATTACTTAAAGTATGTTTGTGACTTCTTATAAGCCCAAGTTAATATTCTATTATTATTGTTATTATTATTAAATGATCAGCTACTGATGCAATCACCCTGAGAAGCAGACTTCTACAGAAGGTCAGTGGAGGAGCTCCTTTGGCTGGCAAACTAACATCATGTGAAGTCAGAGCATATGCTATGAAGTTGGAAGTGAAAAAAAAAAGCTGCTGATCCAAGAAAAATATCCACCCTTTCTGGCTCTTTCTCATATACAGTACTAACACTTTTAGTGACAACACAATACATAAATACCTCTACGAAAGAGAATATACAAAGTGATGGGCGATTAAGATCAAGTTTCATAAGTGGGGAGAGGAGAAAAAGCAGACAGCTGTCTGTGGTTTCTGTAGAAGTGGTGTCTCAATGGGTTTGTAACAAGTGAGAATTCAGAATGAAGGCTGGTTTATCTATATTGTGATTGAGCTGAATCTCCAAGACTTTCTCAATGAAGTCAAGGATAGGCAGGATTTATGTTGCATTCACTGAGGGTCAGGTCATGCAATATGTGCCTGGGAGACACAGCAACAAGCAGCACTGGAGGAAACAGGCTCCCACCATAGTCAAGTTTCTCCTTCCCTCAATAGCTCTCATGAATGCAAAACAGAGAATTAACATTTTATTCAAGAAGGACTTCATTGAACCTGAGACCATCACTAAAGCCATTGCTATAGTCTGAATGTTTGTGTCCCTCCAAAATTTATATATTGAAATCCTAACCTCCAAGGTGATAGTATTAGGAGGCATGATCTTTTGGGAAGTGGTGAGACCACGAGGGTGGAGCCCTCAGGAATGGGATTAGTGCCCTCGTGAAAGAGACCACATAGAGCTAGTTACCCTTTTCTACCATGTGAGGACACAGCAAGAAGTCACCATCTATGAACCAGAAATCAGACCCTCTCCAGATACCAAATCTTAGAGTTCCCAACTCCAGAACTGGAAGAATAAATTTCTGTTGTTTGTAATACCAAATCTATGCTATTTTGTTAAAACAGCTCAGAGTAAGATAGCCATCTGCTACTTCAAATACAAAATTTCTTTTGTTTGATTGTTTTCTCATTTCTCTTCCAACTAAAATATAAGCTCCATGGGCAAGAAACATATTTCTTATGTCTAGAAAAAAGCCTAAAATATTGATAATATTCAATAAATATTTATTGAATCATGATTTTGATTTTTTTTTTCCACCCTTATTAACCTACCCTGCCCTTGTTTTCTCTTCCACCTGTCTTTTAGTTCTGACAACAGTCCTCAGATCCCTCTATGGTCAATAAAGACAGTCAGAATTAAAGACTTTTATCCCTCCCCAAGATTATGATTTGGTTATTTGTTTCACAAATAGCACTGTTAAAACTTCAGACAAATTAAATTTAGCAGACTTAATTGAGCAAGAAAAAACAAGCAAAAACAAAAACAAGATTCGTGAATCAGAATTAGTAGAATCAGAGAGACTCCAGGCATGCCTCGTCGTCAAAACAAATTCGTAGACAAAAAAAGGAAAATAACCTACAGAAATTGGAAGTGAGGTACAGAAACAGCGGGATTGGTTACAGGTTGGTATTTGCCTTATTTGAACACAGTTTTAGCATTCAACAGTGTATGAGTGATTAAAGTATGACTTCTGGGATTGGCCAAGACTCAACCATTGCTACAGACGCATATTCCTAAATTAGATTACTATTGATTCACAAGGACTCAAATATAGAAGTACGGAGTCTTTCTCAGGCCACATTTAGTTTGCTTTAACAACACTCTGCATGGTGTTAAAAATTATTTTGAGGATCCTTTAATGGAAGGCAATGAAAGGGTAGATATGAATATACCACTTCTGTGTTAGGTCAAGTTTCCCAGAAGCGGATGCTTAGACAAGGATTTGTACACAAATGATTTAATAGAAGAATGGTGCCGGGAGAAACAGGGAAGGCAGTGGGAGACGTTGGATCGGGAGAAGTGTTGCCCTAGCCTCAGCCTGATCTCATGGGGAGCTCTAGAGATTAAAGACTACAGAGGGCTTCCCCCTCCTCCTTCCCTCCAGGACCAAGAATCAGATTTCTGTATCCTGTCTTCTGTCAGTCAACAGCTACAGACCTCCCCAGGTGCTACGAAATTCTAAGATGCTTCCAGGAAAGTGGCACTTAAGAGTCCAAGTCCAAGTCCTCTGAAGAACGTTGTTGGAGTAAGTTGCAACAGCTAACACGCAGAGGTTGCTGTACGGACACATAAAACCAGCAAGAGGGATCCAGAGGAGCTGACAAAAGCATTAGTATCTCTTTTTTTTCTTTTTTTTTTTTTTTGAGATGGAGTCTTGCTCTGTCGCCCAGACTGGAATGCAGTGGCGATCTTGGCTCACTGCAAGCTCACCTCCCGGGTTCACGCCATTCTCTTGCTTCAACCTCCCGAATAGCTGGGACTACAGGCGGCCTCCACCACACCCGGCTAAGTTTTTGTATTTTTAGTAGAGACGGGGTTTCACAGTGTGAGCCAGGATGGTCTTGATCTCCTGACCTCATGATCCGCCCACCTCGGCCTCCCAAAGTGCTGGGATTACAGGCTGAGCCACCACGCCCGACCGCATTAATATCTCTTAATGCCAAAAGCTATACTTGACAAAAGACTCACTTGTCACCTTTTGGTCTGGTTGGTGAAGGCACATACACGGCTATACAGCATTCTTCCAGGTTCCACCCGATACTTTCGTTCCTGTGTAGAGTTCTCCCGGTGACTCACACTTACCAATGCTTTCACTTTGAGCTCTGCCTCTACAGTCTATTTTATTGTAAGATCACTACCATTATAGGAGAGAATAGTCCATTGATCACTCTACACTTTTCTTAGCTTGGGCTAGGGACATTTTTAATACTTCTAAAATAAGTCCTATGTGGTTAGGTATGAACATTAAAATGACCCATTAACAACTGTAATGTGCTATAAGATTTGGATTCCTACTAATTACTGTAATCTATTTCCCAGTTTCACTGAGTATGTAAATGAGAAAAATTATTACTTTTATGGTGCTGAAACTGTGACTATTCTCTAACATCTAATATGCAGTTTGACATGGATTTCTAAAAATGACATAGTAAGGATGCCAATCTTAGCATAAGTATACTAACATCTGTTCTACATTTCTTTAATTCTTTTGACATTCTTATTACTATTCATAAAAAAGTAATGTTTTTTTCAGAAATGAAACTTTGTTTAGTTTTATCTTTCACTTAGAAGCAATATTAGTCGTATAACCTTTTTATATATAATAATATGCACATATTATATATAATAGATACACATAAATGTATATGCCTAGAGGTCAGTATTGTAGCAAATAATCAAAACACAAACATGCTTTATGAAGAAAAATTGTTTTAAATGTCATGCTCTACAATGAAAAAAAGCCACAAAACCATTATGCACTTATTATTCTATTGTCTTTGTGTTATAACATCAAAATTACTTATTCAGTAATCTTAATTACCTTTTTCATTAGAAAACTAATATTATTTGCCAAACTAATCCAGAGAGATTATTAACAGGTAAGGTATGAGGAGGAGCTTCCAGACACTGACATAGTTACAGAAGATAAGAAGGCAACAGAAACACTAACTAAATAGTCTGACAGACATAGTCTGACAGACATGTGGTCTTCTTGTATATGCAAATTTTTTTTAATTCTCTTAATGAGCTATGACATTAGAGTCATAGTACTGCTTATTAAAAGTGTAATTTAATAGATTTCCATCAAAATAGTTAAATACTTTGAGTCTTTGATAAATATGTTATTTTGCAAATTTCACTCATGTAAATTATTTCATTCCTGAAAACAGTGAGAAAATTAAATACTGTCATTTGTCTGTCTTGAAGTAGCATGAGATTATGTTTGCATTAATATTCACACATATCTCAAATAACTAGGATTTTTATGCATACATGAATTTCTAATCAACAGAGTAAAGATATAACATGCATGAAAAAGTTTTCAGTTTTGTTAAGTTCCAAATTACTGAATTCAAACAGAAAGTGAAGTGAGCAAGGTAACCCCTGGAGTGAACCCCTTAGGTAAAAGTATTCACTTTGTATATATCAAAGTGGACATGTCACCAAAGTGGACATGTATATAAGATGCTTCAGAGTATTTCAAAACATGAGCTGTGTGATCAGAGAGTAACTTAGGCTTATGTGAGGCCAGATGCTCTCCTGGATGTGTTTATTAAAGTGGTTAATTCGAATACAAAAACCTGAGGAGGACCTTCACCCTGCCCACATACTGTGAAGTATTTACCTCCAATATTGGTTCACTGATGAAACACACACGTTAGAGAGAGAGGAAAGTAAGTTATAAACCTGCTGCAGATTCCCCATTGAAGACATTTCTCTACTAAGTACTCCTAGTTAGACTTTTACCTTGATACAGATTCATGGTGATATGGTTTCTGGGTTAGTGTGATTCTGCTAGACTATGAGTTCCAAAAGAACAAGACCTTGACTTTGTGTTCACTGCATTTGTCTAATATTTAAATAAGAGACTGGGAGATACCCATCTTATGATAACATTGGATGAATGAACAAACTATCCAGTGACACCCTGATCACATCCCTTTCCATGAAATAAGGAAATGGCACTGAAAACAACTCTTAGAAAATGATCCCAAGAATAAACAGGAATGATGCTCCATGAAACTGGGAGCAGAGGATGTTTATGCAGCAGTATGAGGACTGCAAGGACCAACTACATACAAAACAATTTTGATACTCAGACTTTGAGAGTACCTGCTTTATTGTTCCCATAAGGGCTAGCCTTTCTGATGTACAATAAATTAGAAACTGAAAATGCAGATTTGTCACTCAATTTGCATTTATTGTGGTAGCATACTTAATCCCTGAAAAGTTCCACAGAACTCAAATAAGCAACTGCGAAGAGAATATCAGAACTGTGGTAAGTGGGCAACAACATTAGAAGACAGATCAGCTCGTCTTTAACATTTCTGTAGCAGCTTAGGATTTGAACTTGCATGAAAGTTCTAATGTGTTGGAAAGAGCAACATCGTAGCAATACCCCGACTCCTTTTTAGAAACAGCTTTCAATCTCCTCTTCAGAACCAGGACCCATAGCACTCATTTCTAGGGCATATTGTCAAAGGTGTGTCTGTGCTTATTCAAAGCATAATGCTGTTTATAACTGTATCTAATTCTCTGACACTCAAAATCTACACTGAAAATTTAAAAATATAAATGTGATCTTATTTTATGGAGAAGTTTTAATCTACCTTGTTTATCTTAAAATAGTAAAGTACAAGGAATTCAGTTTTCCACCATGATAGAATAAATATATGGTACTAGACTCACTCTCTTACTGTGAGTTACCATACAATTAAACAAAATACATAAGGCAATAAATAAATGAAATACAATGTAGTCTTTTATATTTTTAGGTATTTATTTTTAGGTATTTATTAAGTAGCAGGAAGAGCAGGACTGCGATTCTTGAGAGAAAGCAATCATGAGGTTTGTCCCACATTCATTCATGCTTTCTGCCACAATCAAGAAGGCAGAAGCCAAGTCTATCCTCCTATCTCTCGATCTCCTATCCAGAGATAGGAGAT
>NW_012114566.1:589811-590239 GCF_000951035.1 Colobus angolensis palliatus
TACTATGGAAATGAAATGTGGAAAAACTAGAAATATAAGCAGAAATAAAGAAAGATATTTCATAATGTGAGAAGGAATAAGTAATCAAGAATGCACAACAATTATAAATATGTAGATACATAGCAACAGAGTTCCAAAATGCATTAAACAAAAACTGACAAAACTAATGATAAAAATAAACAAATTTATCATTGCAGTTGGAGATGTCAGTACATTTCTTTCAGTATTAATTAAAATAGGAATACAGAAGATTTGAACAACTTGATTAACCAACTTGACCTAACTGACATTTATAGATAATGCATCTAACAACTACAGAATAGACCTTCTTTTCCTGTCTGCATGGAACAATCATTAAGAAAGACAAGGAGGGGGGCGGAGCAAGATGGCCGAATAGGAACAGCTCCAGTCTCCAACTCCCAGCGCGA
>NW_012114566.1:592839-600473 GCF_000951035.1 Colobus angolensis palliatus
CATGGGTCAAAGAAGAATCACAGAAAAATAAGAATTTTAAACTGAATGTTAAGAAAAATAAAATATGTCAATATCTACTAGACGCAGTTAAAATAATACTCAAGGAAATAGTACTTAAAGGAAAATGTACTTAAAATAGTACTTAAAGGAAAATGTGTAGCTTTACTTGATTATGTTAAAAATAAAAAAATGATTTGAAATCAAGGATTTGATTTTCAACCTTATAAGCCTATAAAAAAATTAAAAACTAAAGCAAATAGTAAAAAGAAAAAAGAAAAAAGCAGAAAACAATAAAAGTAAAAACAAGAAAATAATAAATACAAAAAACAAAGCAAAAGTGTCTTTTTAAAAGTTTAGTGAAATACAAATTGTTAAAAATAATTCAATTTTAAAATAGAAATTTTCCATAAAGAAAAGTAAGCACAGATAGTTTTATTGGTGAATTCTATCCTATTTAAAGAACATATAAAACCAGTCTTAGACTGGGTGCCACGGCTCATGCCTGTAATCCCAGCACTTAGGGAGGCTGAGGCATGTGGATCACTTTGAGCTCAGGAGTTTGAAAACAGCCTTGGCCAAATGGTGAAACCTTGAGTCCACAAAATAAAATAAAAAAGGTCCAAAAAATAAAAAAGGCATGGTGGCTCACGCCTGTGGGCCCAGCTACTCGAAAGGCTGAGGCTGGAGGATAGCTTGAGCCTAGGAAGCGAAGGTTGCAGTGAACCAACATCGTGCCACTGCCCACCAGCCTGGGAGACAGAGTGAGATTCTGTCTCAAAAAATAAAAATAAAATAAAATAAATAAAACCAATTTTGCACAAAGTATATCAGAAAATAGAGAAGAATACTTCCCAACAGATTTTGTGAAGCCAGCCTAACACTTATGCTAAAGTCCAATATTAACATTAAAAGTGCACAAACAGCAATTCAAAAATTCTTAATAAAACAATTAACAAATTAAATATAGCAATATATAGTATATTAGAGACAGGTAAAATTTTTTTTTAGAAATCTTAGTTTGGTTAAACTTTCAAAAATGACTCAAGTGATTTACAGTATTAACAAAAGACACACTTTTATGTGAATAGATACAGTAAAAAGCATTTGACAAAATCTAATACTCAAATATTAAAAGCTCTTAGCCAAATAGGAACAGAATTTAACTTTCTCCATCTGATAAAATGCAATTATGAAAAACCTACAACTAACATAATACTCATTTGTGAAACTGAATATTTTCCAGCCAAGACTGTGAACAATGCAAGGATCTACACTCTCTGCACTTGTATTCAACATTCTATTAGAAGTTCTAACTAGTGCCATAAGGCAAGAAAAAGAAGTAAATGGCATAATAATTAAGTGGAAGATGGGAAGCAAGCTTTATTTATGGACAACAGGATTGTATACATAGGTATCTTTTTGCATCTACAGAAAAAATTGCTAGAACCAATAAATGAATTTATCATTATAGTAGTGTATGAGGGTTAATACACAAAAGTCATTGTATTCTTTATGTTTTGTATATTTATCTGTAAAATAATTGTATTTCTAATATTAGCAAGCACTTGAAAAAAATAAAAACTATTTTAGTTGCTTAAAAAACAAAAAAGTACTTGAAATCATTTTAATAAAAGATGTGTAAGATGTTCATTGAAGGTTAATTCATAGTAGCTACAAATTAAAAATGACCCAAACGTTCATCTGCAAGAGAATTAGTAAACAAAGTGTGCTATAGTCATGTGATGAAATACTATTCAGCAATGAATAAATAAAATAAATACTGAAATACACAGCATGCGTGAATCTCAAAATTGTTGCATTAAAGAATAGAAGTCATATACAAAATATCACTGAACTTTCATAAATCTCAAAAGCACATTTTTTCCACCTGGTTTTTAGCATGTCTCGGGCACTTGGAAATAGCAAGATAATAAATGAAATAAAGATCAACTCTGTGAGCTTTAATTCAAGAAGGAAAATGGGAATCCACCAGAATTGTGAAGGAGATCCTGGGGAGCAAAATATGGGCAAATATCTTCTTTTATGACATCTAGCTGCAAAAGGGGAGTAAAGCCTCAGTACTGAGAAAAGCAGAAAGCCTTCCTCTGTGACTTACCTTTCCATTGAGGATCTGAACAACCCAGGCTGAGGGAGAGCACTTTGTTTCCCCAAAGTCCTGGAGCTAACTTGGGGAGAGAAGAGGTTTAGAGGAAAGAGAGACACTGGGAAAAGCTACAGGCATTTTCCCAAATCTGGGACCAAGAGAAAGACACTATTTTTAATTTGAGCTCATACAAAGTCAACCATTTTTTGGTGACCCAGCATTGTGGTCATGCTGGCATTTTAGTCTTGGGCCAAATATTAGAGCTCCTGTTCTGGATTTAGGTAGGGGCTGCTGCAGCCAGAACTGTGGAAAGCACCTCAGTAGTAGGAGCTGGAATTGTGCTGTCCCACATCATAAGCCTGGAGTGGGAGGAGAGCTGCTACAGCCACAATTTCTTCTGGGCAGTGAGACTTGCAGCCAGGGCCAGCTTGGTGACCTGAAACCAGCCTGTCAGTGTCATTGCTGGGTGCCAAAGCTGATTCCCCTGAGGTCATAGTGCACCAGAGCCCTCTCCACTCCACTCCGTGTCAGAAATCCAGGCATTTGGAGTATATACTTGCCTGGAACAGCAGCCTGAGCCACCCCACCCTTCCTGGATATAAATTGTGATGCAGTGGAGCCATCTCCACTCTATACATAGGCAAATCGGCAGGCATTTGGAGCATTCATTCATGTGAACTAGTAACCTGAGTCACCACATCCTTCCTATACAGAGATTCTCATGTAGGGAGGCTGTCTCCATTCTACGGAGAGACAGGCAAATCTCCAGGCATTCAGAGCACTCATTTACTTAGATTAGAAGCCTGAGCTGCTCCAACCATCCTGTGCAGAGATCCTGGTGCAGGGGGTGCCCTCTACAGTCCATGCTCATCATGCAGATCTTCAGGTACTAAAGCACTCAGTCCCCTGGATTAGGAGTTCAGGCTGTACCCCCTGCCCATGAAGAGAACTTGAGGCTGAGAAGGTTTTGCAGCTCCACACCTAGGGACCTGTTTGTGTGTTTGGTGGCTACCCACTGTATTCTCCATTGGGACTGGTACTTGTGCCTGCCATCAGGGGACCTATAGGCCAACCTGTCTGATCAAGCCCTGCCTATCTTTCTCCACAACCCCCAAGGGCTGAACAAGGTGCTCAGCCCACTGGGCACTCCATGAATTGACCTATTGCCTGAGCAACAGAGAGCTTCTTTGAGTAAACAAGGCCAGTAGATATCCAGCCACATAGGCCACAGCCCATTCTTACCCATAAGTGCCATGGACTGGCTTATAGGTCAGACTGCACAGCCCAGTAAAAATAACATGCTGACAGAATTGCATACAGCTTTAGAAGCAAACCCAAAAGACACCATCCAGCATTTTCTACAGTCACACCCCCTGGGAAGGGGTGGAAAAGGAAAGAGAAATAAATAAATCATAATAATATTTTAGGAAAAGAAAGACAAGGGGAAAAATTCCTACCTGCATGAAAATAATTACAAATATTAGAAGTGCCTGCATCTCTAGATGAGAAGGAACCAGCAAAGGACTTCTGGTACCATGAAAAATCTAAATGTAGTGACACCATCAAAGGAGTACACTAGCTCTTCAGCAATGGTACCTAACCAAAATGACAGATAAGCAGAAGTGACAGATAAAGGATTCAAAGCAAGGATTGCAAGGAAGTTCAATGAAATCTAAGAAACAGTTGAAAATCAACACACAAATCTTCCATAGCAATCTAGAAAATGAAAGAAGAAATGAACATCTTAAAAAGAAATCAATCAGAGCCTCTGGAATTGAAAAACACGCTTAAGTTTTTTCAAAATACAGTTGAAAGCTTTATCAACAGAATGGATCAACCAAAAAAGAGAATCTCAGACTTTGAAGACTGGTCTCTCAAACTAACCCAGTCAAAATAAATAAATAAATAAATAATAATAAAGAAGTAAAAATAAATTTAAAAAGTAAATAAAATCTTCAAGAAATATTAGATTATGTGAAGCAACCAAATCTACAAATTATTAGTATTTCAGAGAGAGAAGGAGAAAACATAAACAAACTGAAAATATATTTGAGGGAAATTCAAGAAAATTTCCCCATTTTTGCTAGATGGATAGACATCTAGATACAAGAAATCCAGAGAACACCTGTGAGATACCCTATAAAATGAGCATAACCAAGGTATATAGTCATCATACTGTCCAAGGCAAACACTGAAGAAAAGAAATCTTAAAGGCAGCTGAAGAAAAAGTTAAATTACATACAAAAGGAATCTTTTCAGGCTAACAGCTGAGTTTTCAGCAGAAACCTCAAACGCCAGAAGAGATTGGGGGCCATTTTAAGCATTCTTAAAGAAAAGAAATTCCAACCAAGAATTTTATATCTTATATCCTGCCAAACTAAGCTTCATAAGTGAAGAAGAAAAAATCTTTTTCAGACAAGCAAGTGCTAAGAAAATTTGTTACAACTACTCCAGAATTACAAGAGATCCTTCAGGGAGTTTTGAACATGAAAATGAAAGAAAAATAGCTACTTCCACAAAAACACACTTAGTTACATAGCCCACAGACCCTATAAAGCAACCACATAGTAAGGACTAGAAAACAACAAGCTGACAACTTCACAATGGGATAAAACCTCATATATCAATATTAACCTCAAAATTATTCCCTCAAATGATCTAAATACTCTACTTCAGAGGTATAGAGTGATAAGTTGAATTTTTTAAAAGATCCATCCATCTGCTTTCTTCAAGAGACTCATCTTACATGTAATGACACCCACGGGCTCTATGTAAAGAATTGGAGAAAGATCTACCACACATATGAAAAACAAAAAAAACAAGGGTCGTTATTCTTATATTGGATAAAAACAGATTTTAAAACAACCTCAGTAAAAAAGGACAAGGAAAGGTATTGCATAATGATAAAGGGTTCAATTTAACAAGAGGACCTAGCTATCCTAAATATATACACACCCACCATGGGAGCTCCCAAATTTATAAAACAAGTACTTCTACATCTACAAAAAGACTTAGATGGCCACGCAATAATAGTGGGGAACTACACGACCACATTGATTGCATTAAACAGATAATTGAAGCAGAAAACTGACAAAGAAATTATGGACTTAAATTACATATTTGACTAATTGGAACTAACAGACATCTACAGAATACTCCATCCAGTAACCACAGAATATGCGTTTTTCTCATCTGTTGGAATATACTTCAAAATTGACTGCATGCGCAGCCATAAAGCAAGTCTCAATAAATTCAAAAAAATCTAAATGATACGAACCATATTCTTGGTCCACAGTAGAATAAAAATAGAAATCAATACCAAGATAATCACTCAAAATTACACAATTACATTGAAATTAATCATCTTGCTCCTGAATGACTTTTGTGTAAACAGTGAAATTAAGGCAGGAATCAATAAATTATTTTAAATAAGTGAAAATGAAACACAATATACCAAAATTTCTAGGAGACAGCAAAACTATACCTATCTCAAAAAGTTGGAAAGATCCCAAATGAATGATTTAACATCACTACTAGAGGAACTAGAAAATCAAGAACAAACTGACCCCGAAACTAGCAGAAGAAAAGAAATAACTAAAACCAGAGCAGCACCAAATGAAAATGAGACCCTAAAATCTATACAAAGAATTAATGAAACCAAAGGTTGAAAAAATAAACAAGGTTGAGGGACTACTAGCTAGGTTAGCAAAGAATAAAAGAAGATCAGAATAAGCACAATCAGAAATAACAAAGGTGGCATTGCAACTAATCCCACAGAACTAAAGAGATTCTCAAGAACTATTGTGAACACTGCTATGGACACAAACTAGAAAATCTAGATGAAATTGACAAATTCCAGGAAACATACAGCCACCCAAAATTGAATCAGGAAGAAATTGAAACTCTAGACAGATGAATATCAAGTTTCAAAATTGAATCAATAATTCAAAAACCTACCAACCAAACAAAGCCACAGGCCAGATGGATTCACAGTCAAGTTCTACCAGACATAAAAAGATCTGGTCCCAGTTCTACTGAAACTAGTCTAAGAAATCAAAGATGGGGACTCCTCTCTAACTCATTCTACAAAGCCAGCATTACCCTGATACCAAAACCTGACAAAGACACAAAAACAACAAAAAGAAAACTATAAGCCAAGCCAACATCCCTGATGAACAGATACAAAAATTCTCAACAACATATTAGTAAACAGAATCAAGTAGCACATCAATAAGTTAATCACCATGATTAAGTCTGATTTCTTCCCAGGATGCAAGGTTGATTAAACATACACAAATCAGTAAATGTAATTCACCACATATAATTGAAAACAAAAACTTATGATTATCTCAATAGATGTGGAAAAAACTTTTGATAAAATCAAATATCCCTTCATGATAAAAACCCTGAAGAATGTAGACATTGATGGAACATACCCTAAAATAATAAGAGCCATTTATGAAAAATCCACAGCCAACACCATACTGAATGATTAAAAACTGGAAGTATGCCCCTTGAGATCTGGAATAAGATAAACGTGTCCTCTCTCATGACTCCTATTCAACAATAGTACTAAAAATCCTAGCCAGAGCAATCAGGCAAGACAAAGAAATAAAAGGCATCTAAGTAGGAAAAGAAAAAGTCAAACTGTCCCTCTTTGCAGACAATATGATTGTATACCTAGAAAACCCTAAAGACTCCACCAAAAAGGCTCCTGGAACTGATAAATGAACTCAGTAAAGTCTCAGGATACAAAAATTAATGTACAAAAATCAGTAATATTTCTACCACACCAGTAGTGTTCAAGCTGAGAGCCAAATCGAGAACACAATACCATTTACAATAGCTACAAAATCACACACACACAACAACCACCACCACCACCTAGGAATACATTTAACCAAGAAGGTGAAAGATCTCTACAAGAAGAACTACAAAATACTGCTGAAATAAATCATAGATGACATAAACAAATGGAAAAACATTCCATACTCATGAACTGAAAGACTCAATCTCACTTAAATGGTCATACTGTCAAAAGTAATTTATAGATTTAATGCTATTCCTATCAAACTACCAACATCCATTTTTCACAGAACTAGAAAAAAACTATTCTAAAATTCATATGGAACTAAAAAGAGCCCAAATAGTCGAAGCAATTCTGAGCAAAAAGGCCAGTGCTGGAGGCATCATGTATCCAAATTCAAAGTATATAATACAAGGCTACAGTAACCAAAACAGCATAGTTCTGGTACAAAAACTGGCACATAAATCAATGAAACAGAATAGAGAAACCAGAAATAAAGCTATAAACTTCCAGCCATCTGATCTTTGAAAAAGTCTACACAAATAAGTGACATTGCCTTGCACCATACACACAAATTAGCTCAAGATGGATTAGAGATTTAAATATAAGACCTCAAACTATAAGAATCATACAAGAAAATCTAGGATACACCATTATGGATATCAGCCTTGGAAAATAATTTATGACCAAGTCCTTAAAAGCAATTAAAAAAAAAAAAAAAAA
>NW_012114566.1:601043-601353 GCF_000951035.1 Colobus angolensis palliatus
AAAAAAAAACAAAATAAAATCAGATGCTGGTGAAGCGTGGAGAAAAAGGGATGCATATACACTGTTGATGGGAATGTAAATCAGTTCAGCCACTGTGGAAAGCCATTTGGAGATTTCTCAAAGACGTTAAAACAAAACTACCATGTGATCCAGCAATCTCATTACTGGATAATATCCAAAAGAAAATAAAACATCCTACCAAAAGGACACATGCACTCATATGTTAATCACAACACTATTCACAACAGCAAAGACATGGAGTCAACCCAGGTGCCAATCAATGGTGGACTCAATTTAAAAAATGTGGTAT
>NW_012114566.1:601626-624137 GCF_000951035.1 Colobus angolensis palliatus
TGGAACTGGAGATCATTATTCTAAGTGATTTAAAAGTGATTTAAAGCAGGAATAGAAAACTGAACAGCTCCTGTTTTCACTTGAAAATGGGAGCTAAAACTTCAGAATGATTGGACATAGAGATGGCAACAATAGACACTGGGGACTACTACAAGGAGGAAGGGTTGAAAAACTAGCTATTCAGTTCTATGTTCACCATCTGGGTGACAGGATAGTTGTACCCCAAACCTCAGCATCATGCAATATATCCAGGTAACAAAACTTGTACATGTACACCCTAAATCTAAACTAAAAGTTGAAAATATTTTTTAAAAAGGATTCAAGAACAGGCAAACTAATCTATGGTGACATAAATCAGGACAGGGAATGCCTGTGGAAGGTGTAGATTAAATGGAGGTAAGAGATGACTTTCTGGGATGATGGAAATATTCTATTAATGGGCATAGCTGTCAGGTAGTTGTACATTTGTCAAGTCTCCATTAAATTATATTCTTGAGAGTGTGCATTTCATTGTCTATAAACTTTACTTAATAAATACAAATAACATGTCTCTTGCAAATTTGTGGCCTTTCTACTATTATCAGTAACAAATTACTTAGAATACTTTTTACCCTATGAGTTACCAGGGTTGAGAATTACTCCTCTCAGGCATACAACAACAATAAAAACCATGCCGGAAGTCACTCATAGGAAGTGGTCTAGAGAATCTAATAGCTATATTACCTTAGCATAGTGTGAGAAGCATTGAGTCAACAAATGTGAAAATATATGGATAGAAGTGGCTGATTTTTACCATTGCTCACAGCATAAGAAGTTGTAAGCTGCTACTAGAGCCACTGTTTATTCATTTATTCAATCAAATATTTAACTAGTGGTGACTATGAATAATGTGGTTTTGTCCCTGCATCCCACCTGCTCCAAATCCAGCTGTGGCTAAAAGCGGGCCAGGTACAGCTTAGGCCACTGCTTCAGTGCATTTAAGCCATAAGCTTTTGTGGCTTCCATGTGGTGATAAGCCTGTGGATGCACAGAATGCAAGAGCTGAGGCTTGGGAGCCTCCACCTAGATTTCAGAGGATGTATGGAAAAACCTGGATGTCCAGACAGAAGCCTGCTGCAAAAACAGAGCCCTCACAGAGAACCCCTGCTAGGGCAGTGCAGATGGAAACTGTGGGGTTGAAGCCCTCGCACAGAGTCCTAACTGGGGCACTGCCTAGTGGAGCTGTGAGAAGAGGGCCACTGTTCTCCAGGCTGTGGAATGGCAGAATCATCATCAGCTTGCACCATGCACCAGGAGAAGCCACAAGCACTCAACACTAGCCCATGAGAGAAGCCATGGGGGTTGATCCCTGCAAAGCCACAGGGGAGGAGATGCCCAAGGCCTTGGGAGCCCACCCCTTGCACCAGTATTCCCTGGATGTGAGACATTGAGTTAAAAGAGATTATTTTGGTGCTTGAAGATTTAATGACTGCCCTTCTGTGTTTTGGACTTGTATGGGGCCTGTAGCCCTTTTTTTCCTAGCTGATTTCTCCCTTTCAGAATGGCAGTAGTTGCCCAATGTCTATACTCTGATTGTATCTTGGAAGTAACTAACTCGTTTTTGATTTTACAGGCTCGTAGGGATGAGTCTTGTCTCAGGTGAGATTTTGGACTTCTGAGTG
The DNA here is from genome assembly GCF_000951035.1 of Colobus angolensis palliatus. Classification (NCBI taxonomy): domain Eukaryota; kingdom Metazoa; phylum Chordata; class Mammalia; order Primates; family Cercopithecidae; genus Colobus; species Colobus angolensis. Next base: position 603,288 of record NW_012114566.1, read on the forward strand.
AATGCTGAAAATGAGTTAAGACTTTGGAGGACTGTTAGGAAAGCATGGTTGTATTTTGCAATGTGAGAAGAACATGAGATTTTGTAGGGGCTGAGGGCAGATTTATATGGTTTAGATCTGTGTCCCCAACCAAATCTTATGTCAAATTATAAGCATCAGTGTTGGAGGTGAGGCCTGCTGGGTGGTGACTGGATCATTGTGGGGGCAGATTTCCCCACATGGTGCCATTCTAATGATAGTGACTGAGTTCTCATGAAATCTTGTTGTTTAAAAGTGTGTGGCACCTTCCTGCCCCCTTTCCTCCTGCTCTAATCATGTGAAGTGCTGATTTCCTCTTCAACTTCCACTGTGATTGTAAGTTTCCTTAGGCCTCCCCAGAAGCTGAGCAGATGGCAGCAGAATGCTTCCTGTACAGTCTGTGGAACTGTGAGCCAATTAAACCTCTTTTCTTTATAAATTACCCAGTCTCAGGTATTTATAGAAATGAGAATGAACTATCACTGTTCTAGGCTCTGGAGATCCAATGGTAATTCCCCTAACATTATGACACTTATAGTATTGTGAGAGAGACAGATATCTATCAAATAGTCACCAAAAAATGTGATAATATGTATGCATACTAACATGTACTAATTAGTACTAAAAATATCAATATGAAGAGAGTAATGAAGGAAAGGTACACAGGGCCATATGAGCTTAAGACAATGATATAAATCCCTTATATTTATTTCTTACAACAACACTATAAGATAAGAGCAATCATTATTCTTTCCACATAATAGCTGAAGAGCTTAAGGCTGTGAGAGCATTAGCAACTTGCTCAAGGTTACAGAGCTAGGGAATGGCTGTGCCAGTGTTTTCATTTAGGCCTTTTATCTCTAGATTCTATTGCTTTAACCACAGTGATACCAGTGCATATCTACCTGGTCTGGAGATTCAGGAAGATGTTTCTGAAAAATAAACCTATTTAAGCTGAGATTTGAAGGATAGGTAAGAATTATGTAGAAGGAAGAGAAGAGAGTATATGTGTAAATCTCCCTGGCTTGAGCCTGATGTAGTTGATGGATGAGAAAGCTGTGTATATCTGTTAATTTGATGAGATTTAGAGAAGAGTCTAAAGATGACTTGACCAGTCATAAAAAAATTAGAATTTAAAATTTCAAGTCCGGGAGCAGTGGCTCATGCCTGTAATCCCAGCACTTTAGGAGGCCAAGGCAGGCAGATCACAAGGTCAGGAGTTAGAGTTCAAGACCAACCTGACCAATATGGTACAACCCCCTCTCTACTAAAATACAAAAATACAAAAATACAAAAAAAAAAAAAAAAATTAGCCAGGCGTGATGGTTTGCGCTTATAATCTCAGTTATTCAGGAGACTGAGGCAGGAGAATTGCTTGAATCTGGTAGGCAGAGGTTGCAGTGTGCTGAGATCATGCCATTACACTCCAGTCTGGGTGACAGAGCGAGACTCCATCTCAAAAAAGAAAAGTAAAATAAAGTTTTATTAATTTGTTTTGTTCTAAATATTTTTAAAAGAACCTCTTCTACATTAAGAGTTAAACCCACATTTTCCATGAGCCGCTGAATCCCATTGGTGTTCCATCCTCAGTGAGAATGAGGAATGGGCCATCTTTCGCTGTACAAGGACCCTTTCAAACTTAGATACCAGCATATTTCACTGATTGTTACGCACTCTGATTGCAGTATCAATGAAATCTTTAGCCCAAATCTTTTTTCTAATCCAGTTGAAGAAAGTTATTTTCCCAACAACTTCAGCTTCTTGTTCCACAAAGACTCTTCTTTAGGAAACATGAAGCAGTTAATTACCCCTGCCAAACAGCAGGAAGGTAATACTTTTTTCAAATATCAAATCAGTCCAATTTCATTTAGAATTAAATGATTTTTCTGGCCCCTCTTCATGTAGACACCTCCGCAGTCAATTAGCATTGTCACTTTTAATCTTCTGTAGTCAGATCCTGGTCATTTCCCATTAGAGTTCTATTAAATAGATTCTTACGGCCTGGCTGAACTGACTGCAGTGCAGTATCTGCAGAAAGCATGCCAGCCATCATTATGCAGCTGGCATTTATTAAAGGTTAGATATTACTGAGAACCTTAATCAGGAATTACGCTACATTGACTGAAAATTCACTCCTGGATTTCCTTGACACCAAACTCAAATGCTCCCAGTATACTCAGGCTATGCCTGGATGGAAAGGCACCTTGAATTATGCATCTGAACTCAAACCATTTTAAACTCCATGGCCTTTGAGTCAAGATCCAAAGATCATGGAGCTGTCAGGTGCAGAAGAGCCTGTATCTAGCTGCAATGCCGAGTGTGCTCTAACTAAAAAGGAGAGAGGGAACAATGTCCTCAGGAAAAGAGATCCCTATTCTACTGTGGCTTAGTTGAGCCTTGCAAATAAATGTAATATCAATGAGACTAAAGGACGGAAAAAACATACAGTAAATTTACATTTTCTAAGTGGAAATAAATATAAGGTAAATTCAGAGTAACTCAAAACGTATGGCAGAGATGAAAAAACATCCTCTAACAGAGAAAACGATATGCCAGGTGTCAGACACATGGCTTCCAAAAACCCAGTGCTAACTGCTGGTGTGACCTTGAGAAAATCACCTGATTCCTCCAGGCCTCTTGCTCTGCAAGTCCCTGGTTCAACATAAACAGGGTACTGAGAAGTGACTGCATCTGATTAGCACAACTCTCAGTAGCAGAATAGGGACCCGGAAAATAAAATAGACTAGAAGACAGAGGAGACCAGCACGAATGGTCCAGCACTCTGCAGCTGGACAGGCACTCGCTGTGGAGTGGCTGAGGGCAAACAGGTCTTACCAAGTTCTAGGAAAAGAGAGGCAGGGAAGGCAGCACTGAAAGACAGCTATGTCTACTACAAGTTTTGGTTGGCAGCCCGTCCTAAGGGATATAAACCCTCAAACAGACACAGCAGTAGTACAAGTTATCTCATGAACTGCTTTCTCCTTTCTTCATCCATTGTTAAGACCTATTCAATAAGTTTCTTAAGCACTTATTAAATAATATCTCTGCTCCTTAAGGGCTTACTCTTTACAAAAAAAAAAAAAAAAGCTGAATTTGAACAGATGATCCCAGAGAAAATGATAAAACTCACATCATTAACTTTCTTTTAAACCGAAGTCCTTGATCTAAGCATGGACCCATTCTAGACTGGATTACCCCCAACTTCCCTCTTATAAAGCTCCATCAATTTCCTTCTAAGCTGCCTCAGAGAAATTTTCCAGACATAAACTTCTAGAATTAAACAACAAATGAGACTTGTTGGTAGATAGAGAGATTTGAAATGCTGCTGAATATTTCTAAAGAAATGCAGTGGCTTGGGTTTAGCACACTAGCAACTCACTAAAGACCATAAAAACCTTGCTGTAACTATTTTAATAAGGGGCTTAGGATAATTTATAATTAGCCTAGTAGTCAATGTTTGCTAAAGGGCTTGAAAATTATTTTCTTAAACATTTTTGAGCACAATTTCTGAAAATTGCTCTGTCCTATGATCTTCCATCAACTTATTTTTTTTCATGCAGCCAACATAAATCAGTTGTGATCACTTTGATGTACTAAGGCAGATGGAAGAGGTGAAAAATCAGTGTTTTTGGAACTGTCAGAGAAGGTTTACCAGAGGACACCTAAGTTGGATGTTAAAGGGTAGAGAAGAGTCAAATTAAATTAGAAAAAGAGAACAATTATAACCAGGAGGCAGGACCCACGTTGATAACATTGGCCAGAGGAGTGCTGTTCTGCCTGCTTTTCACAAAGTCCAGTGCAGAGACAACAAAAGATCTCAGGTCAACAGTTTTCCATACTTAAAATGAAAATATCTGCATTGAGTACCAGGATTGTAAAATGTCTATTCTTACAGAATATTCAATAGAAAAATCTAAATAAATGAAAACAAGTGGCATTGTTTTTAGCCACAATGATATCATCATCCCAATAGGCATATTTTGCATAATCGCAAATTTCTTATATTTTATCCTTATGTTATCTTGGGTGCACCGAGAAGCAGATGCTAAAATGGGATAAGACATGCAAGAAATGTATCAGGGCAAATGCCTGAGAGAGAAGAGAAAAGGAGCTAAGAGGGGGAGAGGGGAGCTGTCAGGCTGTGATATAAACCTGACTCTGACTGAAGGGGAGAGAGAAGAGAAAGAAGGTGGGTGGAAGTTTCACAGGCTGCCTGAAATTCTAAGGAAAGGTTGGCAAGGCCATCAAAGATTCCTCTAGGTAAGGTCAGCCTTCAGCGAAGTCCCATATCTCCTTGGCACGGGCCTGATTTAGTATTCCTTCTACCAAATCACTGTCTAGGGGAAGCACACAGAAAGCATGGCCTCTGTGCAAACACAGTATCGGGCTTCAGGGAACAGCAGCTGAGGCCGTTGTTCAGTCACACTCCCGGCATTTAAAAATCTAAGAGGCACATTCTCATGCTCACCAAATCTTGAAACTAGACTTTGGACCATACCACAAATCTTGAGTCACATGTGACTTACCCTGAATTCTAATAATTTTGACCCAAAGGGCACATAACACTGGTAAGGTGCTTTGCATACTTATAACCTCACCACAAAGAAGATGTTGCCGTGCTTATTTTATAGACAAGCAAATCTTGTTAACGTGCCTAGTAGGATAAGAACAGAGAACACCAACACAGGTCTTTTGACTCCATACCCCATGGCACATTAAGGTGAGCAGTATACCACACACTTTCAGGGGTAATGAGGAGTACTCTGAATAGTGCATGATTAAAGTAACAATATAAATTATCAACAAAATTAGGATGCTTATGAAAGAGAAAGGAGCAGTATTAACAATCGCATTGGGGCAATAATGCTTTCTTCACTGACATTTTTCTCACTTCAGTCTATAATCCCACAACTTCCTTTGTGGACAGGTATTTAATATTAATCCTATCCAAATTGCACACAGGCTTAGGTCATCCCTACCAGGAGAACCATCCTGAGGCTCAGGGAAGAATTATCTACATTTTCCTTCTCACTCTTGCTTCTTTTCCCAGGAAACAATTCAGAGACTCTGGGCCAATCCTCCAGGCCCATCAAAGCAACTGGAATCCCTGACTCTGTGCTTAGAAGATTTGTTTTAGATCATAATTACAGATTAAATTTTACATTTATTTAGCATCTTTGCCACTAACCCTACATTTCATTTGCAAATAGATATTTGCCTACAGTATCTTATTTATTTAATTGATTGCCTGTCTCAGTTTTCAGAGTAATTGTTTATCTCAAGTGGCATAACAGCATGCTCTGTTCCTATGCTCTACTCTGGAAGACAGTGATGGCTGTTTGGAATAATTCAATGTCTCATTAAAGTAAAGAGACTGAAACTTAGCTCCAAAAACCCTCAGCCAAGGTACATGTTCTTGACAGCTTTGCAGATTTCACTTTTCCGGATGAACTTGCACACAGGAAGAATGCTAGCTCAAGTCTAAGTCAATCAAATATTCAGAGAAAACATGGACTTCACAATTCTGTCTCCCAATCTGCTTAACATCTTTCCTTTTTCTCATACATTATGATTTTTATCTCTTGCTGTTAATGATTTCACAAAACCTAGGAGTTTCTGCTGTATGGCTGCAGGAAATAAGGATTCATTTAAATGCAATCATAGATGCATTCTGGCTTCCATATTATGCTTTTGAATTGGCAGTTGGCTGACCTGAGCCAGTAATTTTAAATATTCACTGCGTCGATGGCACCAACCAAAGCTATTGTCTTTTAAATTATAATTGCAGGCTTATTGTTCCAAAAGTTGGGATAACACATGAGTCAGTGCCACCTCTTCTACGTCTATGCCTTTCTAATTTACCATAGCCAAGGTTCTTACAGAAACTTATGCTACAGTATGTCAAGGGTTATAAACACCGTGCTTCCCACCAACAATATTAGGAGACTATTTATGGCCAGCAAATGATCCCATTTTAGAATCTCTTCCTGAAAAGTTTCTTGTTATTAATAGAAAACCGGATCTGAAAACTTCTGGCATAAATTCTTCTACTTTGGATGGTCCCAGAAAAATTTGAGTGCTAATAGAAGTGCAGAGACCACCACTAGGAAAGTGAAAAATGACACAGGAAAGGAAAGGCAGCCAAAAAGTGGTGTGTTATCAAGCTTGCTATCACACATGGGAAACAGAACCTTAGCCTATAGGAAAACTGGGGGGAAAGTACAAAACACGCCTCAGGATTCTGCATGAGTGGCAAGGGACCTGGGACATTTTTATACCAACTTCCAAGAATCACTGATTGAGGGATCTTCTCAGGAGTGTCAATTTCTGGCTTGTGGCTTGCCAAACATGAGGGCAGTATGGCCTTCTGCACTTCCAGATGTGGGTACCAGCAATTGCAAATCACCCAGAGCATCTTGAAATGGTAGAGTTTAAGGGATATGGATGGGGCACTGACAGTATCCACTGCGTTCACACTTTGAAGGATAAACATGTTAAACATCTTTGATTTAAACTGAATATTATAACTCAGTTCTGACTCAAATTCTGTTGTCTTCTCTGAGTAGTAACATTATACACAGCCAGGATTTTCCATAAGTGATTTCTTAGATTGCTGTGTCATTGAATCTGCACTAACTTATAATGATGAGAAAGAGTCTAGGTTTGGAGTCACTCAGGCTGAACGTTGAATATAAGCTCTCCTGCCTCTTACCTGTGGTCTTGGAAAGGTTTTGAGAGCTAGACATCTCAGTTTTTGTGTTTTATCTTTTTTTTTTTTTGCCTGTAAAATACAAATAATAGTACCTTCCTCATAGCAATTGTTGTGATGAAGACATGGTACTTTTAGAGTTTGAAACAGCAAGCCTTCATTAAATAGCAATGCAAAGGGATTCAGAGGTAATTTAGAATTTGCATTAGTGCAATCTTTACTGCTTTCCCTAACTTTGATTGGCCTTTCTGACAATTCACAGATATGCCAATCTATTTGCCTAACTAGCTGTCTTCTGTTTGCCACTCTAGATGCACTCTTTGCCTTTCTTCACCCTTCTCTGCACCCCTGGAAGTTGACCTGTGTCTCCTACTTCTGTGGGTTCTCAAGCCTCCCATTTTCCTATTGGACTGGCCAAAAGGATACAAGGGGAAGAAATCAGAGAACAAGAGGAAATGAGGTCAAGACATCTATTCCCCCCATAACCTTCCTTTTGGGTCATCATATGTTGGCTGCATGCCTCTATTAAAGGTCAAAGCTGTTGACAGGTGACTCTCTTCATACAGCCTCTATCTGGATTCCAATAACTTCTCAGTCCCATTGTTTTTCAAACCTGGGTGTGATAATGGTTTCCCAGTGTTTCTATGCCCTACGGAACTGCACTATACTCTCTTGATTTCCTAACCACATCTTTGTAAATAATCTCTCCCTAATTATCCCCAGTTTGAGTGTGTCACCTTTTTCCCACCAGGATCTTCACTAAGATATTCACAAATGGGCAGATTTCCTCATACCAGCCTCATAAGTATGATAATAGATTTGCCAGCGGGGAAAGGGACAGGAGTGGATGCGTTATGTACGTGTAAATATAGACCAAGACAGCTGTCATTAATTCCAGTGTATTTCAAGACACCACATGTAGTGCATCAGGTACGCACATGCACACACACTCATACATACACACACACACACACACACACAACCAGAATCATGCTGGGAATGGAAAAAGTGTTGTATAAGAAGATGTCAAGATCAGTAGCTCTCAACTTTTTGCTGCTAAGAGATAGTCGAGTCTCCCATGAGCAATTCTCTTCCACCATGTCCATGATTTTCAAAAGTGGATTAGTAGTGTTTCAGAATTAATGGAGCTTAAAGAGAGATTTTCAAAATTTTCCAGGAGATTCTCACATGGCTCTTATTCCAGGAACAGAATAAAAGAAAATGAATAACAGTACAAATATTAGGGGCTTTGGGGTCTTACATAACTGAACACAAATCCTAAATTAGCCACTCTTTTTAGTGCTGTTCAGACTGTTTTTCATCTGTAAAGTTAGAGCATTGAAGTATTGTTATAAGAATAAAGAGATTTATGGGCATTATTAATTTTACACATACGTATTAACATAATACATTTAAAGTGGCATTTCCTAAATGCTCACTGTATCACTGGAAGGCAGCTATAGACATTACCAGGATATAGAAGCAGTGTATGTGCAGAAGCGGAGGGTAGGTGTCTCCCTTTCACTCCATTCCAAGAAGTCTGGAATATGGGGAAATTTGGAGTGATAGTATGAAAATGAAAACACAAAGGAGAAGGTCTGACATGCAGCAGCAGAAGTGATCCTTCCGAACACTGAAAATCTGTTATTAGGGACTTCTGATCCATTATCGTTTTCTGCCTTCCTTAGATCAGTATTCCCTTTAGACAGTTCTTTTCAGTCCCCACTATTCCTCAACATTCGTGGTGATGCCCCTTATCCCGTGTAACCTTTGTGGCCTATTATTGAGTGCCATACAGAAAAAGCAAGGAAAGACCTTGCTGCTAACAATGTCAATAAATTGAGCAGTCCTGTAACACAGAGCTAAATCTCAGAAGAGGAAATGGGATGCTCAGATGATTTCTACTGAGAAACTGAACTCAAACACTTCCCACATTCCTGTATCAAATGCAATCTATAGCTCCATTGCTCAAAAAAAAAAAAAACAACAAAAAACAAACAAACAAAAAAACTGACTTTATGGAATTGACAAGTATATAATTACATAAAAATAGAAAAACCTTCCAGCTTCAATATTCTACAACTCCGTTTAATTAGTTCTTACCCTTCATAGGGCACAAAACATTTAGAAATATTTAGCATCAAACCCACCCTAATTGGCAGCCCATCTCCTAACAGGTTTAAATTTCTGAATATTTTCAATCTGTTAGCACATCAATTAAAAAAATTAATTGCTAAGGGCACTTCACTAGATACCTTTAATGTAGCAAATAAACCTCAGGCCTAGCCTTTGCTACTTACATATAATTGACGCATGACCTGCCATGTGTCAGGACATAGTTAGCAATGGACATGTGATTATACACATCCAGATGAGGAAAGTAGCAGAGACAAAAGTGGAGGCAGGTACTCTTCAGGAACTAACTCAAAGGAAAAACCTACTCTCTGACAGTCACTTTTGATATATTACTTTGTTAAGCCCTCATAACAACTTTGTGAGGCAGACATTATCATCTCTGCTTTATGGAAGTAAACCGAGGTTAAATAGAGGGAGCATATAACAAACTGGAATTCAATCCCAGATATCTTAGATTGTAAAGCCTTTGTACTTTTAATCAGGCCACACTACATGTTCCCTTCCTAAGAGAACAGTTCTTAAAGGAGAGAATCAAGGCCCTAAAGAATAAAGACAGTTTGCAGATAAATAAAGCATAGTTGTATAAAGTGGAAAGAAGAGCTAACAAGTAGAAAATAGTTCCCCTCATGTCAAGGTCCAACACATCTCCAGAAAGGAACTGTGCATCTTACTATTTTCAAGCTCAGAATTAAGCAAGCACCAGAGTATATGGGAGGTGAAGTTGGTGGTGGTCTAGCACTACAGACTGGCTGATTCAGGGTATTCTAAGAGGGAGACAAACATACACCTGTTACAAAGAATGTCATCAGCAAACAAAAAACCTGCAGGTTGGTTTAACATGAAGGTGGGATTCTATTAGTGACCAAACAATGAGAATTCCTACAGAGATCCTGGAACAAAAGAGACTTCCAACATTTACCTTGCATCTCAGATTACTTTTTTTCAGAGAGTTCCAAGAAAAAAAAAAAAGATGTTTAAATTAAGTTTGTTGCAGCTGCTCTGTCAGGAACTTACCAAGCGCTACAGCCATCGGAGCAATTAAAAAAAAATTGCACAGAAGGTAATTAAAAGCCTTACTGGTTCTTGCGATTAGACTGACATTTTAAATGCCTCTGGATGTTTTATTGTACCAATAACCTATTTCCCTCGTCTCCAAGAGAAATACAACTGACATCAGTAATTTATCCAAATACTCTACAGGTAACGTGTGCCAAATACAAACCTGCACTAAATTAGGGCCAGAATTCTCCTCTGTGCATTCTGCATGATACAACTTAACGGGAAAGCTGCTATTTGCAAATTCCTTCTAAATGTTTGTGTTTTTTGGTGTTCACTGTCCTTTTTGTTTGGCTCTGAGAACACAGCCTAAAGATGCTTCCTAGCTGGAATATCCCAGACCTATGGGCAGGGCAATCCTTTCCAATTTCCACATGGTTATGCAATGGTTGGGAGGACAGGGCCTTATTTTGTCATCATTCTTGACTGGTGATGATTATTGTAGAATGTGAATCCTTTAATAGGCTACTCCTGCCAAAGAAATTCTGCCCTTCTCCAGTGTGAGTCCTCAATTCAGGATTAGAACATGACTTTGTTATTTTTACAATAACCTAATGAAAATTTTGCCATATGATTGAATTTAAAAAGCTACCCTGGCTCAGAGGCTAGGAACTTGAAAACACATCCTAATAGGAAGCTTAGGAAGCTTACTTACTCTCAACTTTCTGTTCTTTTTTTTTTGGGGGGGCGGGGGGCAGTGGAAGAATTCCCAGGAGAGTTGTTGGGTCTACCGCATCAGGACAAACACAGAGATAGATCTTTCCTCAGGAATGTAAACCCAAAAGCGAGACAAACAAATAAAAACGGAAAAGGAGATAGATGGAACTGAAAGTAGCAAGATGTTTTCTTCATAATAAAATGTTATGAGAAAATAAGAATTAAAGTCACCCTCAAAACTTCAAACCCAGGTAAGAAAAAACTGCTCCCGTTTTGGGGAAATACTGAGAAACTGAATTCAGAGTTCAATTTCTCAGGGAAATACGGAAGACTAAGGGTGAAGTAATTTGTAAGCAATTCTCTTCTGACTTTCTAGGAAAAACATTTTAATTTGCTCTCTTAATTTCTCCCCGTGTGATTTATTTTTTCTAGGATGTTGAGTCATCTATAACCACTGTAAGTGGTTCTCTGTTCTCCTGAGAACCATCTAAGCAGCCTTTTATACTGGTATCTAGTCATGTGATCCAGCTATTCTCAGTTCCCTCCAGAAACCTGGCTCCCACTGTGTGTGAATGACAGGCACGGCCTGTCACATCTTCAATCCTTAGGGCTCACAGACCACGAGGCAGCAAGACTGAAGATTGTTGAACTTCAAATAAGACTTTGTATAATGATGAAATAAATGACTTAACAGAGTTAAACAGATTAAATAGCTTCAGATTTTTTTTTCTCTTTTTTGAGACAGTCTAGCTCTGTTTCACCGGCTGGAGTGCAATGGCACGATCTCAGCTCACTGCAATTTCCTCTTGGGTTCAAGTGATTCTTGTGCCTCAGCCTCCCAAGTAGCTGGGATTAAAGGTGTATAACACCATGATCAGCTAATTTTTTTATTTTTAGTAGAGACGGGATTTCGCCATGTTGGCCAGGCTGGTCTCGAACTCCTGACCTCAAGTGATCCTCCCACCTTGGCCTCCTAAAGTGCCGGGAATACAGGCATGAGCCACCACACCCAGCCAGGTTTTTTTTAAGGTTAAAATAAGATGATCAGATCTGATGAACCTGACAGAAAACTTCATACAAAGAAGGCATCAAGAACGGTAAAGTAGAAGATGCTCCAACCTATCAAACAGGAATGTAGAGGACACAATGTGAGGATGTCACAATGAAGAAAAAGATGCAATAGGTAACAGGTACAAATTACTTTATGCCATTAAGAGTTACTGCACAGAGCAATTGACTCCCCAGCACTAGGGGGACAGCAACTCTGGCCTTTGAGCCCACAATGCCAACAGTGATCAAAGTGAGGGGGCCATGGATCTATTGAGCAACTTCTGTGCCACATACTTGAGTTTTTATTTATATATTTTTAACATATTCTCACAACAGTCCTGGAGACTCTGGTCACTTACCTGCTTGCCCACCCATTGCATATCACTAGTAACACCTAAAGACCTTCTAAAGTCTCCAGTGAAACAAAGGTCGCTTCCCCACAACTCACTTCCCAAGTGTTCCATGTATCTACAGTCCCAAGCACTAGTCTACTCCCACAGACATTTCGAAAGAGCATTGAGAGTATGAGTTCTTCATACAGAATTAGTAACAAGGAAAGGTCATAAAATCTACTCCTCCAGAAAATTTTCAAAAGAGAATGAATCCCAGTGGACCCGAGAGAGAGAGATATGAATCTTCTTTCACTAAATAGAGTGGAAAAAAGAATAGAAATGAGTTTAATTCAGTGAAATATTCTTTGGGAGAACCATTAGGCCATTATGTTATTATTTTTTAAAAGTTGATTTAAGTGAAATTTTATTTTTTATTTGCTTACTTTAGTGTTGTAAAATATGAAAGTCATCTGAGCATAATGCAAGAAGTACAAACCGATTTCTCAAGATACTGAATGGTCCAACAGTGACATAACTTCTCAAAACATGTTAATTGAGCTTACTTTATTATGCAAGTCAATAAGAGAAACTGATGGTACTTTCATCATGTCATCTTAAATTTAAACTAGTTCATTAAATCCTTCTTGTTGGGTGTGAAAACAGTCTCATGTAGGACATGTTTTATGTGAAAAAGTAAACTTCACAAATGATAATTTACGTCAAAATTTCTAAAATATTTGATTTGCATTATATATATGCAGATAGTAAAAATGTGGTTGATCCCTTTAAATCCATTATGATTACAATGTCCAATATTACATTTTCAGGTATTTTATTTCAGGTATGTAAATTACCCATACATGCAAGGCTACAAGGCAATAAGCAATTCCATTCCCCAAAAAATCATTTTGAAAACAATTGCTAATAACTTTTAACAATGAGTAAGACAGACATGCATAAGATGTAGAATGTGCTACAACTAGGGATGGATAGAATTCAGCCACACTGAGAAGGCCTGTCCTTTTTGCACCCAACCATCTGTATTTCTGAAGTGAATTCAAAATGTGCAAATAAATAAATGTGTCTGCATTAGTCAGGGTTCTCCAGAGAAACAGAACCAATAGGGTGTGTGTATGTGTGTGTGTTTAATAAAGGGATTTATTATAAGGAATTGGTTTATGTGACGATAGAGGCTGACAAGTCCCAGGATCTGCAGTCAGCAAGCTGGAGACCAAAGAGAACCCTGATGATGTAGTTTCACTCCGAATGCCAGTAGGCTCAAGACCAAGAAAGAACCAATGTTTCAGTTTGAATTCAAAGGCAGGAAAACATCAGTGTCCCAGTTCAAGGCATTCAAGCAAGAGAACATCCCCCGCATGAGTGAGGGATAGAGATGGCCTTTTTGTTCTACTTAGGTCTTCTTCTGATTGGATGAGGCTACCCCATATGAAGGAGGGCAATCTGCTTCATTCAGTCTGCCAATTCAAACGTTAATCTCATCCAAAATGCCCTCACAGACACACCCAGAATAGTTTGACCAAATATCTGGGCACCCATGTCCCAGTGAAGTTGACAGATAAAATTAACAATTTCACTACTCTAAGAAAACAATCAGACTTTTTTTTTTAAAAAAAAGAGCTTTATATGTACACACATTTGGAACATTTTCTTGTACAATTCAATTATGCTGAACTACTTGCCACAGAATATAGGAATGGTAAAATACCCAACAGATAAATACAAGATAGAGTGTGATGTATTCATTAGAAATCATGTTTTTTCAAGATTTTCAAATGTCATGAACACTTTCTTAATATAATATTAAGTGAGAAAAGTGGGACACTAAATTTTTAAATGATTTCAATGTTAAAAATTAATTACCTGTAAATTAAAATGTTACCAACAGTTTATCTCCCAGTAGTGGGATTACAAGTGGCTTTTTATTCTTTTGAGACAGGGTCTAACTGTTGCTCAAGCTGAGTGCTGTGGCACAATCATAGCTCACTATAGCCTCGACTTCCTGGGCTCAAGCAATTCTCCTGCCTCAGCCTCCCAAGTGGCTAGGACTATAGCACACACCACCACACCCGGATAATGTTTTATTGTTTGTAGAGACAGGGTCTCACTGTGTTGCCCAGGCTGGTCATAAACTCCTGGCCTCAAGCTGTTCTCCCCCATCATCCTCCCAAAATGCTGAAATTGTAGGCATGAGATGCTACACCCAGTCCTATGAGTGGCTTTTCTATTTATCTTTGTACTTTTTCATATATTTCAACTTCTCTATGAATGTTTTTCCTTTTTCTAACAAAAAAACCCCCATGATTTAAATATTTTCAATTACATATATCTTAATAGCCATGTTTCTGATGGTAACTTTCAGCCCGGCCACTTGCACCACTCCATTCTGGGATGTACTTGCTCCCAGAGCATCTCTGAATGCATACCTCCTCTCTGCTCTCCATTTCCAGACAGCTAGTTCTATCGGCCCTCAGCGTCTCAGGAACCTTCTCCTCCATCACGTCTGCCACACCGTAGTTCATGCCCTAATTATTTTTCTCTGCTTTTCCTGTATTCTATCCCTGCAATTCTCAAGTGCTTCCTTCATTCAGCGTCCACAGTGATCAGCCTAAGGCACTACTGCCCGAAAGCTCCAACATGTTCTCAACACCAAGTAGGACTGCTTCATAAGACAGAAAACCCTTTGTAACCATGTGTCTGCCTGCCTCAGCTCCTGCCACATATTCCTACAGCTTTGCACTTCATGGTAGCACCATTCTGAACTCTGTAGTTTTCCTCTCATGGTGGCTTTTTTCCTCCTTGGCGCTTTTGCAAGTTCTGTTCCTTCTTCCTGGAATGCCCTTGTTATCCTCATTTCCCACACCTCTACATTGTCGGCCTCACTAAATTCTATGCTTATCATCAGCCTCCTTGTGAGCCTATCTCTTCTACTCCAGAGAGAATTAGGTATGTTTTTCCTCGTAATACTTCCCAATCTATACATAATTCTATCACTGCAGAGGACAAAATATATTGCATCCATTTGTTTACATATCTTTGTCTCCAACAAGATGTACACTCTCAGAGAACAGTGACTATGTCTATCCAACAGAATTCACTGTATGCTGATATGCAGCATATAGCTACTATATTACACATAGCAATAGATGTGATCTTTTGTAGATCTTCAAAATAATTCCAGCAAATTTGACATGAACATATTCTGTGATATTTGGTTAAAAACTGAATATTTAAATATAACAACCTTTTCTTGTTTTCTACTTCCAAATAGTTATTTTTTACAGATTTGTTCCTCACTATAATATTGTGATATGAGAAAGATATAGTTGATCTTTGTCCCTGGCTCCTTGTAATTTCCTGTGATGGGGATGAGAAGAGCATCTTTTGTTATTCATAACAAGAGCCTTTAAACAGGTCTGAGTTTATGCTAATGAGGTGACTCTTGGAGGGCCCCAAGATAGCTTCAGGATGGGAGCCACCTGCCAGAGAAACCAACCACCTGATGAGACAGTTGTTCCTTTCAGCCTCACTGACCTCAAACCTCCAGAGAGGAGTAAGGGGAGAAGAACTGGAGGCTGAGTTAATCACTGATGGGCAATTATTTAATCAATAATGCCTATGTAATAGAACCTCCATAAAACCCCTGAATAACCAGGTTTGGAGAGCTTCAGGATTAATGAACATATCAAAGAACCCGGAGGGTGGTGCACCCAGGGAGGTCATGAAAGCTCTGCACCTCACAGCTCCCTCCTTGCCATATGCATGTCTTCTTCCATCTGGCTGCTCCTACATTGTATCTTTTGTGAAAAACCAGTAGTCGTTAAAAAAAAAAAAAATCTTGAGTTATGTGAGCCACTCTAGCAAATTATTGAATCTGAGGAGACAGTCATAGAAATCCCAATTTATAGCTGGCCAGTCAGAAGTAAGGTTGGTCCACATTTGTGAATGGCATCTCAACTGGGGGAAGTCTTGTGGGACTGAGCCCTTAACCTGTGGGGCCTGTGCTAACTCTAGGTAGTTAGTGTCTGAATTGAATTGAATCATTGCATAACCAGTTAGTTCCCAGAGAGCTGGAGAATTGGTTGGTATGAGGAGAAATCTCACATATTTTGTGAGAAAGTACAGATCATAACTGTACCCACTGAGTAAATTCTTTATTTGACTAGAGATGCTAATTTCAGCTAGTTGATTTAGTTAATTGAATGAAGAAAGAAAAAAAAATCCAGTGAACTTGTGGTTTCCAGGGAATGACTTGCCAGTCTATTCCAAATAGTTTTACATACAGATGTCCACAGGCAAACTAAATCTACCCATCAACCCAATCTTGGAAATCTCAGTTCTTTTACTACTGCCCTGTAACTACAATAAAAAAAAGTTGAGTTTTAATTTGCCCACACTCAAGAAGTAACACAAACCAAGTCCAACATTAAACAGCCTCACCTTGAAATTTCAGCTTACTTTATCTACTAATCACCAGTGGACAATTATTTAATCAGTAATACCTATGTAGTCAACTCTTTGACTTAATCTCTGCCTTTTCTAGTCCCTTCCTGCTCTATTCAACTTCTTCCTACTTAATATTTTGTCTTTCGGTTTGTTTGTTTGCTTTAGTAAGATGTCTTGGACTCTGGTTCTAGTCTTATTTTGCTAGCCTACTCTGGCTACTCCCAGTTGCCACATAACAGAGAAAACAAGAATAGTGTAGAGCAGACTGGGCACAGTGGCTCACACCTTTAATCTCAGCACTTTGGGAGGCTGAAGTTGGTGGATCACAAGGTCAAGAGATCTAGACCATCCTGGCCAGCATGGTGAAACCCTATCTCTACTAAAAATACAAAAAATTAGCTGGGTGTGGTGGCGTGCTCCTGTAGTCCCAGCTACTCGGGAGTCTGAGGCAGAAGAATCGCTTGAACCCGGGAGGCAGAGCTTGCAGTGAGCCCAGATTGGGTGCCACTGCACTCCAGCCTGGTGACAGAGCATGACTCTGTCTCAAAAACAAAACAAAACAAAATAAAAAGGGTATAGCAAAGGGGGGATTGTTGGGGAAATTGTTTTCTCCAAAAGTATTCACTGATCAGTTGGTAGTGGTGTTCTATAATATGCTGAAAAGGATTCTGAAACTATGCTCAGTGGAGATTATTGATTAGTAATGTTCAAAATGGGTGCAGGGAGAGGAAGATGAGGAGAAGCTCTTTTTAATATACTGGAAAGAATTCAGGGCACCAGAAAGAGACACACAGGTATGAGCCTGCATTTATAAAAACTTGTTGTATGACCTAAACAAGTTCTTTCACCTCTATAAAACATTGTTTCTTCATGGAACTTTTAATTAAATGAGGATGAAAAGGTCACACTATAGGCTTCTTATTTAGATTAAATTTACAGCATGCAAAGTGTTTTTCAGAGAACACATAATAGGTGTTCAATAAATAAAGGGAAGATGCTGACTGATGATGGCAGACTCCTTTCAAAACTAGTCTGCATCTTTTGTTCTCTTTCCAGGATTATCTACTCTTGTTAAATAAGCATTTCTGTTAAGTTCTAAAGTGTTGACAACATAAAAGATGATCATTTTCTCAGTAAGGCAATCGTCTTCACTGGATGCCTCTTTTTGTTGTTTTTATTTTTGTTTTGTTTTCTTGTTCCTTTTTTATTTTTTATTTACTTATTTTTTTCATTCACTTGATGCTTCTTGATGGCTGTCTGAGGCTATCTCATCTTCTGAAAAATATGCCTTGGTTATATTTGGGTCTCTTGAACATTTCCCAGATGTTAAGCACCAGTTCCATTTTGAAACCTCTCATTAACCCCTGCTTTCTCTCCAGTGGTATTTCACTTGGACTTCTGTTCCATTCCTAGTGCTGTCTTGAGAAGATTTCTCCTTCGGGCACTCTGACTTGCCCCATTGTGGACTTCTATTCAGAAAACTGACTTCACATCCACACTACAGCCCCGGCTTCTCTCTCTACCTCCTCCTGGCTCCAAACTTCCATTTCATTATTCTCCAGCCTAAGTTTTGGGAGGGAACCCAATAATGATGATTTAGATCTTAAACTTATTTAAAAAAAAATTAACTTCCCAGTACAAAGTATCATGATCATCTTCCCCTTGGCACCAAGATATAGCCCCAGAAGTTAAGATTGCACATGGTTCAGATTATGTAGCCTTGAAGAATTAAGGAGAGTCGCACATGAGCCGCGGGTGGCTTTATAACACACAGAAAGGGACAAGGTATTTCTGTGAGCTTGACTCACATCCGAGATGTTTTTCCCAGTATTTGGGGATGGTGTTAAATGAATATCACCTGGGTCTTTTTATCTTCCCTCACTTCTAAATCTATTTCTCACCCTTCTCATTCAAAAATTAAAGTCCTGAGGGCCTGTCATGATAACAGATGTTTCATTACTTTACATTTTAAAATTAACATAGCACTTGAGTCATAGCCTCTGAGGGCTTTGGGAAAGAAACGTGAGCTTAGTACCCATGAAAGTAATAAAATTAGATGAAAAGTTAAAAACACACACACACAACAAATGTATCTGGTGCTGTAAAAACAAAACAGTTACCACCCCCAACCAGACCTGTCTGAGAAAAGTAGCAGATAGTGTTTTGCGGGTAAAATCGTTGCTCTCTATGATATTACATCCATAAAGTCAGAGGAAACAGTAATATTTTGGTAGAAAGATTAACTGAACTGAGTATAGGTAAACCTAGAATTTAGATGTCATCTATATACTTCCAACATGAGCTTCATTTGGCCATTACTATGTTTTCTAAAGTGTATGCCATGAAGAACTAGCTTTTTTGATATCTCCTTTTTTGTTTTTTTTTGTTTGTTTTTTGATATCTCTTTTTTTTTTTTTTAAAAAAAAGGAGTCCTGAAGAGATTATTATTTGAGAAATAATATATACTATAACTCTCAGGTTAGAGAGACATGCTTCTTAAAATCATATTTGAAAGAGACCTAACTGATTTGTTTAACTCAGTGTTGTTTCCAAAATATTCTTGACAATGTGGTGTTTTTGTTTAGTTGTGTTTGATTTATTGCCAGACCTCTATTATTTCTAAGGTTTATTTCCCAACCATTTCATCTTGTTTAATTATAATCCAATAACATAAGTATGCTTATCATTTTTTAAAAGCAAAATCACTGTAAATGTAGCTGAATTTTGTTTATTACTCATTGTATTCAGTATTCTTATTTTTGTTTTACCTAAATATACCCATTTACAAGGTAATCCATGCATCAACTGTTCCAGGATTTCATAACATAAACTTGTTTACTTCATTCATGACATTTACTATTATGATGATGCTTAGATAGAAAAGCCTTCACCAATTTCATGTTCATTATCATTGATGTTCTCACAGTTACCATTTATTAACCACCCACTATGTGTCAGGGAGCATGCTAAGTGTATGTTGTGCATTTCCCACTAAATACTCACAACCACTATGGCAGGTATGCATTATAATTCCCATTTAATGTGAAAAACCTTATATAGCTTGCTTAAGTAGGTGGTAAGTGGCAGAGGTGAGAATGTACTTATGTCTCCCTCTGGCTTCAAAGCCTAAAATGTTCTTTTAACTACACTGTAGTTCATGCATGTGCCTTAAAGATTTTAGTGTGTTTCCATATGGAAGCAAGGAAGCCTATAGTTCACACAGCAAAGGAGGTAAGATATCTTTAAAACAAAGCAGAAAAGCTTCATATCAGCATTCCAAGAGGTTCCTCTTCAG
Source organism: Colobus angolensis palliatus (assembly GCF_000951035.1). NCBI lineage: Eukaryota > Metazoa > Chordata > Mammalia > Primates > Cercopithecidae > Colobus > Colobus angolensis. The sequence continues at coordinate 623,005 of NW_012114566.1, forward strand.
CCCAACACACTGAAACACAATGGCTAGTGCATTTTTGTGTGTCTTTGGATTTTATTCCAGAGACCTGGTCTAGCATTCAGTCCATCCCTAATTCGGCTCTGGAATTCACTTTTGTGTTCTGGCATCTTTATTTCCATGCTCAGCTCTGATTTGATGGTTCTTATATTTGGTCTGTCTTCTGGCATCAGCTTTCCATTCTCCACAAATGGATCCTTCTTTGAAACCATCTTTGATTTTATTGGATGGTCTCCATGGTTTTCCTTTTGAACCCAGATCCAGCTTTGCTGCCTAAACTATTCCCTTCTGCTCCTTGCCTTAGGGGAATTATCCAGAGTGGGTTGATCCTGCCAGTACCTGATCTCCAGTGCTGGATGGGCTTAACTCTGTGCATCCCAACTGGACTAATCTTGGGACTGAGAAGAACCTCCAAACCTCCTTGCCCATTCTTCAGGCTCTTCTTTCCATAGTCTCCATGCTTTTATTGGTGGTGGAAACCACATGCACGATCCCACTGCAGGAACACCATGGTTAAAAGGCGGATAAAGTGGGTAGGTTTTCTCCTTCTTCTAACTTGCCCTCTGACAATATTCCACTGCTTTGTTTACCACTTGAGTTATTGTAACAAATTCAGCTAATTTTTATCAAGGAAATTATTCTCCAAGAAGTTCTCTAAATATTTACCTATCAGGTTATAAATCAAAATACAATTATATTTCTGGCTTCCTTTGAGATCTTGAACTAGTAATGAAAATATCTGGGCCCCATTTTTCCTCATCTATGAAATTAGAGGAAGGAAGGCCACATTAGTTGTCTTCAAGGGGGTTCCAAAAATCCTCATGTTCTGCAGCAGTGCCTATGGGAGATATTAAGCAGGGGAAAAGGTGAGTATTATGGAGCAAACACTGGCAAAAAAAAAAAGGTCTGTTTTAATCTGTCTTACAGTTAGGTTTCTGGACAGCATTTTACTTAGGAAAAAGAATAAAGATTAAAAACTAAGCCTGAACAGACTAAATCTAGCATTGCATTTCCTGGCTTTCCCCCTTCATGGAAAACTGCCCCTTCCTCTCCTGGCCTTTAAGTTGTAGCTCAAATGTCACCTACTTGGAGAAGCCGAACTTTGGTCCCTCAGGCTC
>NW_012114566.1:625062-665655 GCF_000951035.1 Colobus angolensis palliatus
TTCTTACTCCTGGTGCATGGATAGAAATTCAGTCCATAGGGATGCATGACAATATTCTTTTTCCAAGTCTGATGATCATTTAATTTTAAAAACAGGTGTTTGGACTTGATCAAAAGTTTTTGAAGGTCAAATAATTTGCATTCTCTCTGCTCCAAAACATGAAGAGCAGTGGATACATTTAAAGCTTTACTATTAGGTATGTACCTAGATGTTTCTGTATGGAGTCAAAAACACCAGGTTATTCTGAGAGGCAATGAAGTGATGAATAATCTTAGGTGGTTATGGACATGATCTTCCTGGAGGTGTTATCCGGCTGTATGACCACATGCCAAACTACCCACTACCCCACTTAGATGTCTATTCAAAACAAAATGTAAAGTTGTATATAGCTCTGTGGATATCTTTCAGAGCTACTTTTTTTAATCTCTCAGTTTACTGATAATTTTTACATTCTAATCTTATTGTGCAATCTAAGATATCAGCTTGAATTAGAATTCATCACATTTTTCATCTAACCCCAACACACAAACACACATTCACACACATACACAGCACATAATGATGATAATTTGGGCTTCAGTCACCACACCTGTTTTCTATTAAGAAAAATTAACCCGGGCATGCTGGTTCACACCTGTAATCCCAGCACTTTGCAGGGCCAAGACAGGCGGATCATCTGAGGTCAGGAGTTCAAGACCAGCCTGGCCAACATGGCGAAACCTCATCTCTACTAAAATTACAAACAAATTAGCCAGGCGTGGTGGCAGGCACCTGTAATCCCAGCTACTCAAGAGGATGAGGCAGGACAATGGCTTGAACCCTGGAGGCAAAGGTTACATTGAGCCGAGATCATGCCACTGTACTCCAGCCTGGGCATAAGAGCAAAACTCTGTTTCAAGAAAAACAAAAAGAAAGAAAAATTAATCCTTATTTCATATTCATCTCCTTGAAATTTATACCTGTATTTGATAATTGACATATCTTCAAAGTAATTTTAATATTTAACCTACAGCCAGTATAGATTGTCAAATGTCAAAATATGAAATGAGAAGCAAAAATGCCCCTCATCTGGAACCATAGAATATAGTTTCTTGCTTAAGATTTTTTATTTTTTCAAATTGCCATTGCAATTTGAATAAAGACCTCAGATATTTCAAAACATAATAATTTTCAAATTGCATTGATTGTCTCTGGAATAGCTTTCTTTTGTCGTGTAGCTTTTATTTAAGGTATTTATCCTAGTGCCCATTATTGTTGATTTACCTGGGTGAAATTGAATTTACTTTTGATGACCTCAATTTAAATCCCCTCAATAGTAACTTCATTGTTTATTTGGGGAAGCATATAATACTATATGCACATCTGTTTCTTTTCTAATGTTTTCAAAACTGCCATTAAGACAAGATACAGCTAAATTTTTAATATGCTTTTCATGGACACAGCTTGCTAACTTCAAGAGGAAACATTTCAAATAATTTTCAGGAGCATCAATTCAAATTATATTTTCACTGTCAACCCAATTAATTCAATAGCTTCATATTTTGAGAGTCCAAGTCTATACATACACAATTTCTACTTCTTTATTAAAGTTAGTACACTATCTAGATGAAATTGTGGCCTATCCTACAGAAATCTCTCTAGGGAAAATTTTTGAAAGCTCATATACCTAGCGTACTTATTTCAGACAATTGTAATATAAAATTCTTGAGCAACCAGGCACAGTGGCTCATGCCTGTAATCCCAGCGCTTTGGGAGGCCATGGTGGGAGGATCAGGAAATCAGGAGATCAGGAGTTTGAGACCAGCCTGGCCAACATGATGAAACCATGTCTCTACTAAAAATACAAAAAATTAGCCCGGTGTGAAGGCAGGCACCTGTAATCCCAGATACTCAGGAGGCTGAGACAGGAGAATCACTTGAACCCAGGAGGCGGAGGTTGCAGTGAGCCAACACTGTGCCACTGCACCCCAGCCTGGGCAACAGAGCAAGATTCTGTCTCAAAAAAAAAAAAAAAAAACCATTCTTGAGTAACAAAATGTGAACAACTTAGAGTTTTCTTATAGACAAATTGTTATATACACTGTTTCATTTCAGACTATATAATAATTTACAAATTATTTCACCTGTATAATAAATATTAGTGATAAAACACAATCACCTTTACAATAATCACTAGCCCTAAGTTTTTCCAAAATTAACTCATTTTGATTTCTCTTTTCAGACAAGGTCTCACTCTGTCACCCGGGCTGGAGTGCAGTGGCTCAATCTCAGCTCACTGCAACCTCCACCTCTCAGGTTCAAGTGATTCTCCCACCTCAGCTTCCCGAGTAGCTCATTAAGTTGATTTTCTCATATGTAAAAAGAGATTGCATAGGGGGACGTCTGATTTACAAATTCCAAGGTCCCTTAATTAAGATGTTGTAGCCTTGATTGTAGTCTTTACTCTATAAATAACTATAGAAACTTGGATAAGTCCTTTAACTTTTTTGCCCTTAATCTCTTTATCTAAAACAGTAGCCTTTGTGTGTTTTGAACATGAAAACATTCCAGGAGCCACTTGAGTGTGGATAGTTTTAAGTAACCCAATGTCTGATCCTTCTTTTTTTTTGAGACGGAGTCTGGCTCTGTCCTCCAGGCTGGAGTGCAGTGGCGTAATCTCGGCTCACGTGCACAGTGGCTCAATCTCGGCTCACTGCAAGCTCTGCCTCCTGGGTTCACGTCATTCTCCTGCCTCAGGCTCCCGAGTAGCTGGTACTACAGGCGCCCGCCACCACGCCCGGCTAATCTTTTTTTGTATTTTTAGTAGAGAGGGGTTCCACCATGTTGGCTAGGATGGTCTCAATCTCTTGACCTCGTGATCCGCCCGCCTCGGCCTCCCAAAGTGCTGGGATTACAGACGTGAGCCGCCGCGCCCAGCCATCAATGTCTGATTCTTAACTTCCATATGTGTTGGTTTCTGAGGTTGATCTGCCTGGGAATCAGGCAGGGGGGTCTGCTGTCAAGTCATTATGCAAATTTTCTTTCTATTTCCACTTTTACAATTACTCTTTTCCCATTTTGAAAGAAAAAGCAGGGGTCTCACCAAACCCCAATCTTGGTCTGCTTCATTGCCCTGAGGATTAAAAAAAAAATCTGAAGTCATCAAAGTTTCAATATGAAATACTAGTATCAGCAAAGCCCTCTCTACAGTACCAGCAACCAAAAACAGACTTCCTCTCTCCCATTCTTTCTCATTTTTAATATTTCATTCAGAGGCAAACATGGCATTAGAAATATTAGCCTATGTTGGCATATTTTGAATTCAGGTACACATAGAGTAGTGCTTGGGGTAGGATGTGTAGATTTGGGGAATGATGATGCTCTTGTTTTAACTACCTCACCTCCTTCCTTATCTATTGTCAAATACTGCATCACACCTGAAGGAGGATCTCAGGAGAACAAAGCACAGGAGGCTCAGGTAAGCAGCACTGAAGGGAGCAGCACTGTGCTTTACCCACAATTCATTTATACATCTATCAATCTAGCTAGCCATCTAGGTATTGATCAATTGATCTATCCATCCATATTTAGAATTGGAATATTCATATTCGTAAGTAGCATAGTAAAAAATATCAATCTGCTATGAGATGAGAAATGAGTACTCTCTTCATTTTTATCATTCTTAACGATACAAATCAGCTTAGTGAACATTTCTGCCCACATAATTTATCCATGACTTAATCTGGCATTATTTCAGAGAAGAGGTTAAAAGTTTGTTTAACTATACTAGATGAACATTATATTTTTGAATAAAAGGAACATATATCAAAGTAAATGATTTGTATTTTCCTGAACAAATACTCAGACTTGAAAAAGAATTTTTTTATAGTTCCCCCTCACCCCCCACAAAGTAATTGAGTATTACATATTCATGTTTTGTTTGAACTTAGGGACAAGTCTTCTGTTCTCTCTCCTGCACCACCCACTTTTCTGTTTGTGTATTCATCTCCACCGTGTACTTATTTGGTTTAGATTAAATTAATGGAGTCACATTGTGAATTCCACACTAAAAAATGCACTCAACAAACACCATTCTTGCTTCACTTACAAGCTTGCACTCGCTAGTGGCCAAATACCATCCTTTCATTTTGGCTTGTAATTTCCGCAAAATAAATAACCTGTACTCTTTAAAGCAGAATATCTTCTTCCGTACAGGTTAAGAACAAACGTTCTCCAATGTTGTTCTTTGACTTTTTTAAGGTACTAAAAAAATAACTGTGAGAACCAAAATTGATCACAAGACGTAAGTCTTCAGAGCGAATGCAAAAAATCCTAAAATTAATAATATTCAATCTATGAGGTGGATTTATATCAATTTCACCGAATTTTAGCCATACAAATAAAATGTCTTTCCATTAAAAAAGCACATTTAATTAATTCTCACTTGTGTGTCCTGTAAAGCTTTTTTCTTTGTTACAATGCCCAGAATTTAAAGAATTTGATAAATTTGATGAATGGGTAACAAAGCCTCTTGCAAAACAGTTGGTAATTAGCTTCTCGCTATTGACATTTAACAAAATTGAAGAACCTAAGACCTAATATATCATTAAATATTGGTGATTATAAGTGTATCATTTTTGGTATGTAACTCAAGATGACTTTATATAATTTAAATGTATTGATATAATAAAACTTCAATTCTGCTATATTTATTTGTATAACACTTTTATTTATTTATTTGTATAGAAGTTCACCTACATCCATTAAAATGAAAAATAGGAATAAAACCAATAGTGAATTATGTTCAACTCTGGCAATAAATAATATTTATTTATGAATATATTAACTAATTAAAAATAATACCACACATTTACATTAAGATGCACTTCTGATAAAAGTTTACTTGTTATGCTAAATAATTCTTGTTTTTTTTTTTTTGAGATGGAGTCTCACTCTGTGACCCAGGCTGGAGTGCAATGGTGTGATCTCAGTCACTGCAACCTCTGCCTTCCAGGTTTAAGCGATTCTCCTGCCTCAGCCTCCCAAATAGCTGGGATTACAGGTGTGAGCCACCACTCCTGGATAATTTCTTTATTTTTAGTAGAGATGGGATTTCACCATGTTGGCCATGCTGGTTTCAAACTCCTGACCTCAGGTGATCCACCCACCTTGGCCTCCCAAAGTGCTGAGATTACAGGCATAAGCCACTGCACCTGGCCTTGCTAAATAATTATTTATAAAATTATAAATATATTTGTTATTTTGATCGACTATGTATCTGTTATAATTGTTATGGTAATTCAATCCAAATTTTAAACACTTAATCCAAAACACCCAGGAAATTGTGTTAAATTATAATAATTCTAAGTTGTTTTAATGTCAGAGAATTTTAACAGAGTAATCAATAAACATTTTCAAGTATAAAATATAGTGCATTCATATATTATGTAAGGAAGGTTGATTAAAAATATAAATTGACACAATAGCAAAGACTTGGAACCAACCCAAATGCCCATCAATGATAGACTAGATAAAGAAAATGTGGCACATATACACCATGGAATACTATGCAGCCATAAAAAGGAATGAATTCATGTCCTTTGCAGGGACGTGGATAAAGCTGGAAACCATCATTTTCAGCACACTAACACAGGAACAGAAAACCAAACACTGCATGTTCTCACTCATAAGTGGGAGTTGAACAATCAGAACATATGGGCACAGGGAGGGGAACATCACACACAGTGGCCTGTCAGGGGGTGGGGGCAAGGGGACGGATAGCATTAGGGGAGATACCTAATGTAGATGACGGGTTGATGGGTGCAGCAAACCACCATGGCACATGTATACCTATGTAACAAACTGCACATTCTGCACATGCATCCCAGAACTTAAAGTATAATAAATATACATATATATATATGTATATATATACTGCAGGAAAAAAGGAGCAATATTAACATTTCTTCTGTTATAAAAGATTTTCTCTTTTTCAACAGATGATTTGGATATCAAATCACTATCATATTTACACACTTTTAAAATAAGAGTCTTACTTGCATGTTTATGTTCATTGCAGCAGTATTCACAATAGCAAAGACATGGAATCAAACCAGGTGCTCATAAATGGTGGATTAGATAAAGAAAATATGATACATATGTACCGTGGAATACTACACAGCCATAGGAAAGAATGTAATTATGTCCATTACAGCAACATAGATGCACCCAAAGGCCAATATCTTAAGCAAACTAATGAAGAAACAGAAAATCAAGCATTGCATGTTCTCAGTTATAAGTGGGAGCTAAACATTGGGTATACATGGACGCAAAGATGGCAACAATACACACTAAACAACACAAGATGGGAGAGGGAGAGGAGGAGGCAAAGGTTGAAAAACTACCTATTAGGTACCATACTCACTATCTGGATGACTGGTTCAATCATATTCCAAACCTCAGCATCATGCAATCTACCTTTGTAACAAACCTGCACACCCTCTGAATCTAAAATATAAGCTGAAAAAGAAAAATTTAAACTGGGGCATCATTAAATACATAAGCAAATGAAGTAAAAATAAAGGGTCTTAAAGTAAAATTTTTGTTTTTAAATGTTATTTTATTATACATAACAACAGTATCCCAAAATATCTTATTTAAATTCAGAAATGAAAATTTTAAACATTATCTTAAAATATGCAATGGTGGCATGCATTTTTTCTAATTCTTTTTGGAAATAAATGAGGAGAAATTTGCACCATGCTAACATAGAAGATGGGAATAATAACATGAGACCTACCTTCTTCAAATAGCTTCACCAGTGGCATAATATGTGAAATGAAAGATACTATGTAAGATATTATGATAACTACAATATCTCATATTGGGTTTTTGTTTTAATTTGTGTTATACATTATATGATACAGTGCAATACTACCTACAGGGAAGTAATTAATTTATTGTGGGTGGCAATGGCTAAAACTTGACTCAAATAACTTCTGTATGTGAGCTGGTTCTATACCAGATCTTACTGGAGTCAAATTGCCTTCATTTCAAGAAATGCTTTCTTTATAGCATTTTTCTCAGGAAAGCTTGGGTTTAAACTACCCTACGTTCTTTGTCACTTACTATACACCAAGTTGATGTATCTAGAATTGGTTTTATTTATTAAAAATTGAGGTATTGGACTACATGAAATGTAAAGTCCTTTTCAGATTTAATGTCTTCTGAATCAAGAAATGTAAACTTTAAAGTAATTTTAAATAAAATGAGAAAAAATAGGAGACAGAGAAAACCTCATTTTGAATGAAAATGCAATTTTTCCAAGTCCTAGCTTAGTTATTTACTTCAACAAATTCCTTTACATGCATATTTATTTTTTGTGCACCAAAAAGTATGCCACATGGCAGCAGGTAGCATATTAGGCATGAGAATTAGACCTTGGATATATGAGTGAAATATTATCAAATTTTTAAACACCATTTGATTTTTATTTACACCCATTCTTTTAAATCTTTCATGTCACAAATTGGGTCTTAATTTTTATTGTTTAACAATACAGACAACCATATGTTCATTTGCTTCAATTTTATTAAATTATTACTGAATGATTATAATTCTACCATTACCGTCTTTTCAAGGCTACAAGTTCTCAATCACTGCTATGTTATGCTCTCCTCAATTTCAATTTCAATTCTAAAAGACAATCTAAATCTAAAATATAGTCAACATGACTGCATCTTTAGGATACGTGTGGAGTAGTATCGGGTTTCAATCCCCTTCTTCAACAAACTATAAAATGAAATAGTACAGCATTATCCCTGCAAACATGTATTCCTCCTTAGTCATTCTGCAGTTCTCAATCTAGTCAATGTCAGAGTGTTTAATATGACCCATTTTTCGTAGAGAATAGTAGTCCCATTTACACTGCTGAGATTGATAGCACGGTATGCTATCAATCCCAAAAGTTCTGATGTGGGCAGTGGACCTCTACCAAAAGATTCCTTTCTGCGCTATCAATCTCACTGCTTCCCACTGTCTATAAGCCCTAAATCAGACTGCTTGATATCTCTGCAGTTTTGTATTCCTGCATCAGCAGTCTGCCTAAGCACAGCCATCACTCACTAGCACTGTTAACTGCACTTGCTACAAACACCGAAACACTTTCCTCATCCTAAGGCCAAGTGTAAAATTCCTGCTACATTTCATCACTTATGAATCTCTCAACAAGAAAAAAGAACCCATTTTGTCTCCTAGATTTTGAATAATTGGAAATTTAATAGGATTATTATTTTATTATTTATTTTGGTAATGAGACTCTTCAACATAACGGGTAGCCCAACCATGAAGCAAGTCTATCTCAAAAAGTAAAGGTAAAAAAGATCTATCGGTAAATATGTACTTTGTTCTGTATCTAGAAGTAGTAGTATTTCACTCTGTAACTGCTAAATGTTCTATTAAATGAAACTTCTAAGTCTAAGTTCATCATTCTCTTTACAGTAGAAAGCCAATGCTTTCCCACTAAGGGTCAGCTTTAGGTGAGACAACATCAGAGACAGGGTGGCTAAAACAGTAAGGCAAGATCTGGCTGTAATGGCTGAAGCATGTTTAATCGGATTTTTTTTTCTATCTTCACAAATCAATTTTGCCTCAGTTCACTTGAGAGTCATTTCTTCTCATGTTTTGTTGGACAAAGCAAGTCATATGGTCATGCCTCGCTTCAAACTGCAATCCATTTATGTGCATGAAAGGTGAAGGGAACTGGAACCCAAAAATTATCACATAGGTTATTTTGAAAATTTTCTTGAATAAATGTAAAGCAACTAGTACTACTTACATTATATAAGAATTGATCACCCTATCTCTACAAAAAATTTTTTTTAAATTACCTGGGTGCAGTGGCTCATCCTTATAGTCCCAGCTACTCAGGAGGCTGAAGTGGGAGGATCATTTGAGCCTGGGAGGTCAAGACTGCAGTGAAACATGATCGTACCACTGCATTCCAGCCTGAGCTGCAGAGCAAGACCTCATCTCTACAGGAAAAAAAAAAAAATGTTAATAAATAGTAGTTTTATTATTAATGTAAGGAGTTTTCAACCAAAAGGCTTCAGTATTTGAAATCAACACAATTGCCAGACATTGAAAAATTATATCCCATAATAGTTAGCATCTAGTATGAGACAGGTAGAAGGAATCTCTGACTAGTGAACTAAAAGGAAATAAATATTCCTGATAACTTAAAAACTGCTCTTTTCCCCAGTGTAATGGTTATCAAACTTGTATTCCTTCCATGTCAGGACTGAAAATTTTTTAACAATTTGAGAAGCATCAGACTCCTATATTACTGGGCCAATTGTTTAAGGTATTTAATTACAACTCATATTATTATCAGATGCACATACATAAAATCTTCACCATATTCGAAAAATGTCTATCTAGCCTTTTGCATTTTATGGTAGAGGGTAAATCCGAAGAGGCATAGCATGAGCAGATTCATGCTAACAGAAATTATTCTTGCATTTATCCCAATGAATAATATTTGTGTAATGGGGTATAGTTCAATTATACATATCCTTATTTTGTAAACTATACCCCATACATACATGTATAATAATGGCCTAAAACCTCTAGCACCTTGAAAAATCACCCAAGTGGCCACATTTTTGTTTAAAACCAGGGGTTAGTCTCAACTCTTCCTTATCACATACTCTTCCTTTCAAATAAAATAATAACTGACCCTCTTTGTAGTATTTTCTTCTTTCCCACTCACCTGTCCTAGATTCCATTTCATTTAGGACTTCATCTAGGACTTTTTCCTCTGCCTGAAAACTAGGTACTCAATCCATATCAATATTATGACTCTCCTTTGTTATCACATATTTGTCTTTGCCAGGGGTATTGTGGAAAAGGGCTCCTTAATCCTGAGACATGCATGTGTGGAATGTATGCTTAACCAGAATTAGGAATACTTCCCTTATTCATAATGCTTGGGACAAGAAGTCGGATTTACACTTCTTAAAAAAATTTTAGAACATTTGCCTATTGTATTAGTCTGTTTTCATGCTGCTGATAAAGACATACCCAAGACTGAGCAATTTACAAAAGAAAGAGGTTTACTGGCTTACCAGTGCCACATGGATGGAGAGGTCTCATAATCATGGCAGAAGGTGAAAGGCACGTCTCACATGGTGGCTGACAAGAGAAGAGAGCTTGTGCAAAAAAACTCCTCTTTTTAAAGCCATCAGATCTAGAGACTCATTCGGTATCATGAGAACAGCACAGGAAAGACCCACCACCATAATTCACTCATCTCTCACCGGGTACCTCCCACACATGTTGGAATTGTGGGAGTTATAATTCAGGATGAGATTTGGGTGGGGACACAGTCAAACCATATCATTCTGCCCTGGCCCCTTCCAAATCTCATGTCCTCACACTTCAAAACCAATCATGTCTTCTAATAGTCCCCCAAAGTCTTAATTCACTTCAGTATTAACTCAAAAGTCCACAGTCCCCATAATGTCTCATCTGAGACAAGGCAAGTCCCTTCCACCTATGAGTCTGTAAAATCAAAAGCAAGTTAGTTACTTCCCAGACACAATGGAGGTAAGGGAATTGGGTAAATACATCCATTCCAAATTGCAGAAATTGGTCAAAACAAAGGGGTAACAGGCCCCAGGAAAGTCTGAAATCCAGCAGGGCAGTCAAATCTTAAAGCTCCAAAATGATCTCCTTTGACTCTATGTCTCACATCTGGGTACCCCTGATGTGAAAGGTGAGTTCCCATGGCCTTGGGCAGCTATGCCCCTGTGGCTCTGCAGGGTATAGTCTCCCTTCTCGCTGCTTTCATGGGCTGGAATTGAGTGTCTGCAGCTTTTCCAGGCACATGGTGCAAGCTGTTGATGGGTCTACCATTCTGGGGTCTAGAGGATGGTGACCCTCTTCTCATAGCTCCACCAGGTGGTGCCCCAGTAGGGACTCTGCTTGGGAGCTTCAATCCCACATTTCCCTTCCACACTGCCCTAGCAGAGGTTCTCCACGAGGGCCTTGCCCCTGCAGCAAACTTCTGCCTGGGCATCCAGGCATTTCCATACATCCTCTGAAATCTAGGCAGAGGTTCCCAAACCTCAATTCTTGACTTCTGTGCCCCCACAGGCTCAACACCACATGGAAGCTGCCAAGGCTTGAGGCTTCCACCCTCTGAAGCAACAGCCTGCACTAACCTTGCCCCTTATAGTCATGGCTGGAGTGGCTGGGATGCACAAAGACTCCAGACTGCACACAGCAGATGGACCCTGGGATCAGAAACTATTTTTTCCTCTGAGGGCTCTGGGCCTGTGATAGGAAGGTCACAAAGGTCTCTGACATGTCCTGGAGACATTTTCCCCCATTGACTTGGGGATTAACATTCAGCTCCTTGTTACTTGTGCAAATTTCTGCATTCAACTTGAATTTCTCCACAGAAAATGGGATTTTCTTTTCTATCACTTTGTCAGGCTGCAAATTTTCCAAACTTTTATGTTCTGTTTCTCTTTTAATACTGAATGCCTTTAACAGCACCCAAATCACTTCTTGAATGCTCTGTTCCTTAGAAATTTCTTCTGCCAGATACCCTAAATCATTTCTCTCAAGTTCAAAGTTCCACAAATCTCTAGGGAAGGGGTAAAATGCCATCAGTCTCTTTGCTAAAATGTAACAAGAGTCACCTTTGTTCCAGCTCCCAACAAGTTCCTCATCTCCATCTGAGACCACCTCAGCCTGAACTTTATTGTCTATATCGCTGTCAGCCTTTTGGACAAAGCCATTCAACAAGTCTCTAGGAAGTTCCAAACTTTCCCACATTTTCCTATCTTCTTCTGAGCCCTCCAAACTGTTCCAACCTCTGCTTGTTACCCAGTTCCAAAGTTGCCTCCACATTTTCTAGTATCTTTTCAGCAGCACCTCCCTCTCAGTACCAATTTACTGTATTAGTTCATTTTCACACTGCTGATAAAGACATACCTGACACTGGGCAATTTAAAAAAGAAAGAGGCTTATTGGACATACAGTTCCACATGGCTGAGGAAGCCTCACAATCATGACAGAAGATGAAAGGCATGTCTCACACGGCAGCAGACAAGAGAAGAGAGCTAGTGCAGGAAAACTCTACATTTTAAAACCATCAGATCTTGTGAGACTCATTTAATATCACGAGAACAGCACAGGAAAGACTTGCTCCCATGATTCAATCACCTTCCACCAAGTTCCTCCCACAACATGTGGGAATGGTGGGAGTTACTATTCAAGATGAGATTTGGGTGGGGACACAGGCAAACCATATCACCTGTACATAATGAGCTATCTTAAGAGTGGGACCGAAGTCTAAACATGAAGTTCATTTATGTTTCATACGCATCTCATACACATCACCTGAAGGCAATTTATAGGATACTTTAAATAATTTTGTGCCTAAAACAAAGTTGTGAGATGTTTTAACTGCAACCCATCACATGAGGCCAGGTGTGGAATTTCCCACTTGTGGCGTCATGTCTGTGCTCAAAAAGTTTTGGATTTTGAAGCGTTTCAGGTTTCATATTTTCAGATTAGAGATGCTCAACCTGTACAAGTTTCTGAACTAGACTGTGTCACCAATATGGCTATAGCCTTGACAACTTATAACTTCTGGGCTTAAGTTTTATATTCTGAAAAATAAATGAGCAGGCTTCATGGTATTGTCATAACTTCATATATGTTGTGTTCTCTTTGTATGATACCCCTTAGCCTCTCCCCATGTTCACATATTTACTGTTGACTTCTTTTTTTTATTTTTATTTTTATTTTTTGAGAGGAAGTCTTGATCTGTCACCAGGCTGGAGTGCACTTGTACGATCTCAGCTCACTGCAACATCCACCTTCTAGGTTCAAGCAATTCCCCTACTTCAGCCTCCCCAGTAGCTGGGAATACAGGTGCGTGCCACCACGCCTGGCTAATTTTTTGTATTTTAGTAGAGACGGAGTTTTGCCATGTTGGCCAGGATGGTCTCCATCTCCTGACCTCGTGACCTGTCTGCCTCGGCCTCCCAAAGTGCTGGGATTACAGGCATGCGCCACCATGCCTGGCCCAACTTCTATTTTTTTAAAGCCTCACCTCAGGTAGTACTTGCTACAAAAGGCCTCCTTACTTTCAACCCAGAAAATATTACATGCCACTTTCTAGGCCTCACATAATGACTATATGGTTTCACCATTGTAATTAAAACATTGTTATTCCTTGTTTTATATTTGCATGTTTATGTATATAAATGTAGTGGAGTTTCCACCCCACTACAGTGGAAACTCCAGGAGACACAAGTCCATATCTAATTCATCTTTGAGATGCTTAAAAACAATTAGGCACTAAATAAATAAATGTATAATATACAAATAAATGGGAGAATGAGTGAAGTAGATGTTTTTGCCAAAATTCCTTCTAACTCAAAATTCATATTATACTTTTCAAAATAATGTAAATGAGGGACATAGATATTGGAAGAGTTTGCTGCAGTGTAAATCACTATAATTAGGAAGCTACGCCCACCCCTTCAGGCTCTAATTCCTGAGTTCTCACTGTGCCTGTTCTTTTCTTACTCCAAGTTGCTGTCAAATCAACTGGAGTTTTGGTGAAACATAAGGCTCCTCTCTTTTTCATCCACTCTCTGCAGCATTTGAGCAAAGACTCTGCTCACCTTCCTCAATCAGGGAACGTTTCTGCTTATCAGTCAAGCAGGCAGACCACAAGACTCTGACAAAGACTGAGAGTTAGACTGATGGGGAGGGTGGGTCTAGTGGTCATGGTGGAATTCCTTTAGGACTCCAAATATTTTATTGTTGCTATCTCAGATAGGTATGACAAAAAGGAGTGTGGGAGGTGCCACCCCCATCAAGAATGAATTCATCTTCTATCCATAAAATGTTTTACCTAGGGAAACTTGTTAATCTTTCATTGCCTATACTTCACGTTCTTATCTCTCATGCTCATTTTTCTATCTATTTACTCATTTTAGCTTCACTTTTCTTCATAGCAGGAATCTGGTTTTCTCCCTGATCTACTGTAGATCACTCCAGCACCCAGGAGCCTCTCTATTCTGCACTCAACATATTTACTCTTTCATTTGGTACTTAACCTTGTCTTATGTTGTTATGTAACTTTGCAGGTGTTTAAGCCTAATCTCTTCAGAACACTGTACCTTTTTAGAGAAAAGTCATCGTATCTTGTAGCTATTTGAATCACCCTAACAAGACAATAACTATTAAATGGTTGATGGTAGATCAATTATTTCAGCCACTAGCATAAGAAAAACCATCTTATTTTCACAATCACCCAAATTTATAAAGTCATATATCCTCTATCAACATGATATGTTAAAATCTTTTGAAAACTCACATTTATAAGCTAATCGTGTTCATATAATTACCTTTCTCTGAGTTACACAGTATAGAGAAAACAATAACTTTTAAAATGAAGAACTTGTACCCTAAAAATTAAGATTCTAGTCCGCATAAGAAGGCCCAGGCTAGATTCAGGTCTCCAGACTACCAGTATTCCATTGCTCTTTCCAGAATAATACATCAAATTTAGGCTCCCAATATATAGTTCCTTGCACATACTTCTACCACATAAAAATGGACTGTTAGCCTGGAATGTAAAGTAATTCTATAACTTCATAACCTTTTCCGTGCCAGATTACTAAAATTCAGAAATTACTCTCCAAAGAAAAAAAGTGAGTGCTAAATCTGCAACCCTTCTCTTAGATTGTTAGTTGGGTTATAAGAAGGCTATGACATTGCGTTGTGTACTTTGCTATTTGCTCAGAAGCACAGGAAAAAAAAAAGTCATATAAGCTCCAGAGTACATAGTCTCATATTTGGCTCTGGAATATAAAGACCAGATTAGAAAATACAAATTCAATTTCATCTCTACCTCTGAAAGATTAAAACAGAAAACAAATCCAAACCCCGAAGATTTTTTAAATACAACAGAGGCTTCTTAACTGCCTGATCCACATAGATTAAATTTATTTAGCGAACACACAAATTCATCTATCAGAAATATAGTCATTCATTTATTCAGATAGAAATCATTATTCATGCAAAATAAATGGATTCTACTTTAAGTGTCTACTGGAAGTGAGTATAAAGCAAGCTATGTGAGCCTTACAGTTGAATCTTTACCACAGGCAGAAGAAACAATATAAACCTCCAAAATATAGTTCACTGAGGTCATCGTTTAAGAGCTCATATCCTGTCCAATACTTCAGAATAAATTACATTATGCTTATGATGCAATTAATCACACCATAACTTCTGCACATCCAAAAGAAAAATCATTTCTCTTTATCTCTGTCTATAATCTTTACTCGATGAAAATTGCTCAATTATTCTCTGTATTGAAGGTAAATTACAGAAGGAAGTTAATTGCTTGCCTACATGATATTTCATTTCTGAAGCCAAAACATTAACATATGCAACAACAATAAAAGTGAAGAACAGTAAATTGCATAAATAAAAGCATGTTTCCATTTATGTGCTATAAAACAAACAAAGTCTGACTTTAAAAGCTGTTAATATGTATAAATTAAAGCATAGAAAGGTCACAAATTTTTTTAAAAACCCAGTTCTTAGAAGGAAAAGTGAAACAAAGAATCTTCATCACATTCATGATGGTTGGATGTCATTTATCACAACAAGGCGTTTTTTAAATGTAGGGAGTATAAAATTTGAAATTTAGCCAAAGAGCTGATGTAAAGTTGATGTTAAATTAACAGAGTCGGTAATTTCTGCTTTGAGAAGTATTTAGGTAAAGCTTTTGTTTACATTGATTAAATAGATCTATAATTCATATTTATACATATTTATATATAGATTTTTTCATTTCCTGGCATTCCATTTTGAATGGGCCAAAAATGAGCTTGGGAAGATAAAGCTTATACATTTTACATTTTTTGTGCCTTTATATTTAGTGAATGAAGTACCTCAAACGTTTTTAAAGTAACTCCTGTATATTATCTTGTTTTCTGATATTAAATATTAACATTTTAAAGAATTTAAATGTAACTAGATCTCGTTGTGCAAACTCTTATGCTCATGTTATGTGTGTGCATGTAGCCTCAGTTTCCTAAAGAAGATGCTCATCACGGTGAAACACTGAATTTATGGGTCCAAAAGTCTAGATTTGATTTGATTTTCTAACACATAAAACTTTGTACTGGGAAAAATCTATCAATTATAGTTTCTCATTTATGGAATAAGAACAATAATAGCTTCCCTACTTAACTGAGAAATTGTGAGAGTCAAATAAATTGTATAACAAATGATGTAAGTGTAAGAGATTATCTTTTACAAAATGTAAAACCCATTTATTATTTCAAAATGCACTTATTAATAATTTACAATGAACAGACTAACCAAAATAGCCCCTGTCTATAAAAAAGATAAATGGTTGGGTCTGGAGAAATCTCTCCATATCTGGACACAGACTAGGCTATCAGCATTCACTTCCTGTCACACCCTTGAGCTAAGCTTACTGTAACATTTCTGTGTGTTTCTCTCTTTTCTAGGGATCATCTCAGTCTTTACAGTTTATAAGATTCTGAAGGTGATGACAATAACTTGTCTGTCCCACAGCAGCCATTGGACACAAACTAGGAGCACATGCGTGTTTGCTTGGTGACTGTGAATGGCTGAGAGACACTTTTGAAATGTGTCCAGATGGATGGAAGTATACTCTGTTCTCAGCCTGTCCTCATACTTATTTGATATGCAAATCAAATAATGAGTGTTGCCTCGGCCATTGGCCACCTGATTGGCTGTGGGACAGACAAATGAATTTGATTTAACATCCATAGAGAATCACAAAGTCCTGCTATTAATAAAATATGGTGTTTCCAGGTGACTGCCATTGAACATGTCCTGAGGCTCCCCTGCTGTTCTCATAAAAATGAGTGCTAAAATGTATTTTAAAATTCCGTAATGTAATGACACAACAGATGAAAATGAGTCACATTCTCTGGAAAACACATCTTGATATTCTAGAAATAGATGCAGTCTTTGGTATCTAAAAGGTTTCCAATCATTTCATGGAATGAATCATTGATTCCAGGACTGCGATTTAAAAGATTAGAGGTATACATGGGCAAAAGTAAGTTATCAAGGGTATGGGTAGGTTAGAGGTATCCTCTGACAAGTAGCCACTGGAATTGAATCCCAGTGACATGTGATTAGGCTAAGTGTTGGCAGCAGAAGGAGAGGCAGAGGCACAATAGCGAGAGGAGGAAAACATAAAAGCTAAAGGGGGACAAGATTTGGATATAATAGAACAAAACAAAGGAGTGCAAACAGAAAAAAAGAAGGAAGGAGAGGTAGCTGGAAGAGAAAAAAACACGAAGAAAAATAGTAGAAGGAGCTACCAACGAGTACCTGCTTTTCCTTGGCATTATTCAAAAAAATAATTGTCCATGATTCTGATTGGTTTCTGCCTGAATCTGCCTTCTCACAAAGGGTCATCCATCTTTTCCTCAAACTGAAAAAACTCTCTATCTGTAAAGGTAACTTCCAAAGTTGCTTTCTTTTATTAGACTTAACTTATGTTGCTTGTGCTTTAGCAGTTACCAGTTACAGAGCAATTAATCACTTGTCTCTACATCAAAAAGCAGTTTCTAGCACCACAAACACATGCATGGACTTGACTGTGCTTCTCTAGGGGGCCATCTCCATGGCTGTGGAATGCTGCTGGCTCAGGTGACAGACCCCCTTTATTCCACTGGATGAGGGCATAAGAAGAGGAACATACTTGGATTGCAGTGGGATTACAGTGTGGACACCTGTAATGATCTTCAATTTATTTCTGCCCTGCCAGCCTTTGATGACTTCCAACGGGACTGTGAATACTTCTTTCTGATCTGGAGGAGAGTGAAGGGAGTGGGGACTTTGGGTTTCCTAGAAATCACTGTGTACTTCCATATGTCATGTAATTTATCCAATGAGAAGTGTTTAATTATGAAAGAGAAATGTGAGCCATGGCAAAAATTACACTTAATGTTGTTTGACAAGGTTTTATATATATATCTATGTATATATATATATATATAGGGAGAGAGAGAGAGAGAGATTTTGCTCTTGTCGCTCAGGCTGGAATGCAGCGGCACAATCTCAGCTCACTGCAACCTCTGCTTCCCAGGTTCAAGTGATTCTCCTGACTCAGCCTCCCAAGTAGCTGAGATTACAGGTGCCCGCCACCATGCCTGGATAATTTTTGTATTTTTAATAGAAACATGGTTTCACCATGTTGGGCAGGATAGTCTCGATCTCCTGACCTCATGATCTGCCCGCCTCAGCCTCCCAAAGTGCTGGGATTACAGATGTGAGCCACCACGCCTGGCCAACAAGGTTATATTTTTAAGATGTTGACTCAAGTTAGTTTTTCTCCTTTCCTACAGGTGGCTAAAAGGAGAAAGAAAAAGAAGAATACAGCTTAGTCTTCCCTGCTTTTGCTTTCAAAAAAAATATGCTAGTTAAAAGGAGTAGTATTCTCAGACCTGAAATTTAAATTTGAGGTAGAGTTTGGTGGGTGAGAAACATGAAGAGGGAGAGATGAATGCATTTCATGTGATGAATGGGAAATGTCAGTAGGAATATGAAAGAAGAGGAAAGATAAATGGGTGGTTTGGCTAGCTCTTTGAAAGAGGGTCTGTGCATGAGGGCCATGAAGACAAGAATGAGAAACAACTCAATTAAAGCACAATACAGGAGGAATTCTTTCAGCCAATGGAAGCTGACTTACCATGCACAGTAGTCCTGGTTTTCATGCTGGTGAATGCCTTCCTTGGCCTGCACTCAGGAGCTGCACCAGCTGTCCTTCCTGTTGGCATCCAGGGCAGAGCTTTTTTCTTAACCCCAGGTAGCCACTGAAGACAAGTGGTGACTGTAATGACCATAATTTGTGACAATTAGTACCCAAGGCTCTAGGAGTTCCATCTGAGTTCTTGTAGACTGCCTCCCTCCAACACTCATATACACATGTACACAAACACAATATTCCATTCAAGCAATGAGCACAAGAAAGCAAGTGTATGGCCAAGGGCCTTTAATTGGTTGTCAGGGAGGAAAGTCCCTACACCTGAATTTGAGAATAGGCTGTTGTTAAATGAAAAACCTTAGACAAATTACACTGAACAGAGTTTACTCGAGGAAAGAACAATTTGCAAATCAGTCAGATCCCAAACAAGAATAGGTTCAGAGACTCCAGTGCTACTGCATGGTGGAAGAAGATTTACAGATGGTAAAAAGAAGGTAACGTACAGGAAACAGAAGTGAAGTACAGAAACGACTGGATTGGTGACAGTTTGGTGTTTGCCTTATTTGAACAGGATATGAACAGTTGACTGTTGTTGATTGATGAAAACTCAATAACTGGCACAAAAGTTGGTTACAGTCTATCTACACATCCACTTAGATTACACTTCACGATGCATGGAGAAAACTTTATGCTAAACTTACAGTATAGAAGGAGGTAGCTTTAGGCTAAATTTAACACAGTGAATCAAACCAGTTCCCAACTCCCCATTTCCAATCTGAAACAGTGATTACACACTTGCCCAGGATACTACTATCTTTGGACTAAGTTTTTCTTATCTAACTCATGTATTTAACACTTGAGTAATTCAATTAAATTCAGGTGAATGGAAGAGAGAAGGGACATGGAGACCCTAGAAGTTAATGTAATATTCTTTAAATATGCGTAATGATTTTTGCATTTTCGTTTATATACTTACACACTTGGGACACACATATATTCACGCACTCACACTCATACTACATTGGCCTATGTAGCCATTCCTTGCAGGTATTCTTTGCATTCCATGCAGGTCCTGGTTACGTTGAGTCTAGGCCCCCATTCAAGACTTGTAGGGTCAAACTAATGGCTAGAAGAAAGAAGATGTGGTCTTTGTACACAATTAATTAATTAATTCCCTTAGTATTTCATGAGTTTGGAAAGTATGAGGCCCTGTCCTGGCTTTGGGGACAGACACGCTGACATATTAGATGTGACTAAAATCTAGTAAAAGCGTGAAGTAAGCACAGCACTGGACCTGACATAATGGCTGATTTGCATGCATGAATGAGCAAATGAGGCGAGGAAACATATACAGAAATGTAACAGGATGAATTATTGAAACACACATAAAACCTGTGAAAAGGAATGTTGTTTTAAAAATAGCTTTCCCTAGCCATACAAGGGAAAAAGGGGGGCACTATTTATGCTATCCTTAATCCTCAAGATCGTGGGAGAAATAAACAGCTTTCTAAAGTTCATGTCTGTTCAGGGAAGAATTGGGCTGAATTATCTCAAAGGTAGATGGGGTGGAGCCAAAAGCTTTGAGTAAAAGGAGTCAAAAGGTGTGGGGAGGGCTATATGCATTAAAGGCCTCTAAGAGTGAAAAAAATAAAATAAAATAAAAAACAGAACCATATTTGAATAGTTTCTGTAACTGGAGGATCCCCTAGGTGGGTGATTTCTTCAACATGCCTGTAGAGGCCGTCAGTGAGCACAAAGGCCTCCTGGAATGAGTATGTGGTTAGAGACCGGAACTCTTTAGGAGTTTCCCTAGGTCTGCTCTAAATAGTACAAACAATGGATGATGAAGAATCCATGTTAATAGCAGTGGATCCACAGGTAATAAAGAGAGCTGGTGGCGAGAACGCCTCCACCATGATCTAAAAACCTGGCTACTTCCTGATTTTCTGTAGTGTAAAACACCCTAATTTTTAATTATCCCAATGATATGGTAAGTTTTCTGAGTTAAGGAATACCTTTCCAACACAAGTACACTGTAGAAGAGATTCTTCCTTTTATCTCTGGGTAGATTGCATGAAGATCCTTCTATCCCACTGAAGTGAGGTAGAATACGCCAAACTCAACTGAGGTTGAATTTCTCACCAAGGAAATAATTAAGGGCCCAGAGGAGACTTACATGATGTAACAAAATTTTAAAATGTCATAGATACTATTCATGTCGAGTTTGAAACTAAGTTCTGTAACTAAAAGATAAGGCATTTGTGACAAGAGCAATAAATATAATTCAAAATATAAGAATAATTTAGATTTGATAATAAAAATAAAGAGTAAAGGATTCTTTATTTTCTCCATAGACTAAATATCTGATAAAAGTTAAACTATGTCAATGATATAGGTTTATTCCTATAAAAACTAACAATTATTCTTCACTATTCTAACTGAAGCCAATTCAAGTCTCCTCTCTGTGATGAAGAAAACCAATGAAAAGAAGATAGAATCTCACAATAATAAGACACTAAGCTACAATTTAACACCAATTTAGCAATTCCATTAGAGAGCACATCCAGTTCATTAAAAACAGCAAGCTAACCTGTCTATAAATTGCCTTACCATAATCAAATGTTGGCAAAATAAGTAGATAGGAAATACTGTGCCTGTCTGAAATATTAGCAATTAATCGTAAAATAGCCAGTTGTTTCAAAATGTCATGCATATTACTATATAATAATATTCCTTAAATTGAACTGGGAAAATTTCTTTTTTTATTTTTATTTTTTAACATGTAAACCCTTCAATCAGTTTAAAAAAAAATACATTCAAGAGTTAGCTATCTCTATACTTGTGGATTAAATCCATATCAAAACTGAATTTATCAGTTAAGCAGAGTCCTTCAAACAAATTTGGATACATAGCTGGACAACCTTTTAGGTATCAAACAGAGCCCTAGACGGTTATTTCCTTCTGTAAACCCAAGCCAGGGAGAGACCTTTATGCATGCAGCCCAGAGACCAATGTAGGAATCTCTTCCACAGCTCTCTGATTTGGCAAAGGGTTCCTTAACTCAGGAAATGGCCCATTTCATTGCTAAGCACACATTGCAAGATGTTAACAAGCTCTTTGTTAATTAATTTAAAACCTAGATTTGTCATTTGTATAATTTCCACACATGTGTCCTAGTTTTGCCTTTTAGCTAAACAAAACTCTGCCTCCTCTATCCCAGGGCATTATAAACTTGTGAAGCCTGCCCCATACCTTTTGTTAATCCTCTTGCCTCCAGTTCCTTTAGCCACTTTCCAGTGTGACACGGTTTGTAGATACCTTCACCCTTGACTGACAGTGAACAACAGCAGAGGTATGATTATGGTAAAAGAATTTTATATTTTGTATATCATTAAAGGAAAAATCAAGGTTATGGAATCCTTTTGGCTATGTCCAAATGTTGCTGCTGACTTGACTATCTTGGGAAAAGTCTCCTTTTTAGAAGTGGAAAGTATGTCCATTTACTGGAAAGATTAAAAATGTACTATTAGGGACAAGCTTTTATACATGCTGAAAGTAATTAGCAAACTGGTTTCTCGTAATTCAGAATTATCTATGTGAACAAATACTTTCACTCTAAAGACCTAATGAATTAACTGGTTTATCTAGAACTTCTTTAAATTCATTCAACAGGTATTGACTATAAACCAGGCATTATGTTAGATGATGTGACAATGAGTGAGAACAGCCTCAGACCTTGACCTTAGACTTGACCGAACGACCCATTGGGTAGTGAGGCACAGTGTTAACTGTAATAGGTGTTAAGAAGAAAATTCTTAAGAAGCTACAAGAGGCACATTTAGTCCCATCTGGGGGCTCAAGAAAGGCTTCTCCAAGGAAGTGGCATTGGAGCTGCAATATAGTGGAAATTAACCAAGCAAAACATGGAAGAGAATATTGTGGCAGGGAAGCAATCATGGGTTGAGCATCTGAAGCAAAAGGAAGCAAGGTGTGACTCAGGAGTTAATTTGAGCCCATTGTGTCTTGGAGTTGGGGCGGAGGAGGGGGGAGTAACTGTACAAGATGAATCAGAAGAGTTTGGAGGAGACCAAGCCTTGCAGGGCCTTGTCTTCCTTATCCTAAGAATAATAAGGCGTTTCTAATGAATTTCTTTTTAAGCAGAGAAGTCTTGGCATTGAAAAGGTCACTCTGGAAGCACTATGGAGAATGAATCAGAGCAGGGTTCCAGGAGGATATGAGAATAATCCAAGTGAGACGTGAGAATGAGGGTGCAACAGTGGGGTCTGCAGAGATGAAGAAGGGTGAACAGATTTGAGAGACATTTAGGGGGTTAAATGGAGGGAACTTGATGGATGGAATTCAGGGGCTGAAGGAGAGCAACTTGTCAAGGGGGATCGCTTGAGTTCTACCTTCCGTAGTTGATTGGACAGTGGTGCCCTTGATTGTGACTTGAACACAGAGCGAGGAGTGAGTGTAGGAAGAAAGCGAAGGAGTTTGATTCAGAACATGCTGAGTTTAAATGTCATCAAAACATCCTAGCAGACAGGCCTGGGTTTAAGAGTGTTGGGCATGTAGATAATAATCAAAATTAAAACTCCCCCTTTACTATCTCTTGTAGACGGCACCACTAAGGTTAGTAAAATGTGTAAATTTGTGGTATACAACCACCCACTGCCCTCCACACACATACGTATCATTACCAGTGAGGCTAAAGAATAGTTAAATTCTGAGGACATTTGGAATATTTATACATCTCTTCATTCCAAGCAGAGCTATTCCCCATAGTAGACATAATTGAATGTGGGGGTTTCTTCAGCTGACCAGGAAGAGCTTAAGGACATTTCCCTATGCAGTTCGCTTAAGGGAAATGACCCTTAGCAAGTTATTCCTTGCAGACTGGAATGTTAATTCACTTCTTGCCTTTCCCCCATCTTTTGAAAAAGCACTTCCCAGGACGTCCCTTCTAAGAAGTGGGTCTAGCTATTTCATTTGCTGCCTCATTGGGAACTAAGAGGCAAAAGAAAAATTGAACTGAAATGGGTCTTTGAGGTTGTGTGTATTTCACAAGTGAAGAAACTGAGGCTCAGAAAAAGACATGTTTACTCAATGCTAGAAGCAATTTCCTCCAACTGTTTTAGTTGTTGCTGTTTTGTGTGTGTGCGTGTGTGTTTTAACATTTCTAATTAAGAATAGAATGCAAGGATAGCGTTGGTAGCACATTATCTACATTCCAGATTCCAAAAGAATACTCTAGTGTACTGAAGTAGAAGACATTGTGTTCTTGGTCTCTCTGCCTTCTGACAGTGCTGCCTGGCAGTTAGTAATAAAATTCTACTCAAGATAGTGTGTTAAGTACTTACTGAAAGTGTCAGGCTCTTCACAGTGGTGGCTTTCCTAGATTAGTGAGTGAGTTAAGCTGCTAATCCTTTTAAAGAACATCTATTTATTTCCAAACTGTAAATAAACTTAAATAGTGTCTTGGTTAAACCTCCAACTCGATGTATTATTCTTAGAACACAACTCTCAGGAAGGTCTTTATTCTTACTGTGAACCTAGGCTTAGCAAGGGCTTTGTCATCATTACCATCTTATCCAATGATAAAGAATAAAATATTATTAATAAAAACAACCTAGCAGCTTGGTTCTGCTTATTCTGTAGGGTTTTAAATCAAAATCAATGTGGCTTTTAAGAGTAAACCCCGGGTAGAGTTTAAAATGCTGAATGTGCATGAATTATGCATGTGTACAAGGCCCACAGCCTCAGGGGTATTGTTAGTAAATCAAATGCCACAAATACAAATCCATTCCAATAGCTTATTTGAGGTGACTCAGGCTGCTGCCCCATGCAACACAATATTAACACAGTGGCTAGAAAAACCACTGTTCACACTGAGAGATGTTGGCATGTGTAGGGGTTGAAGGTGGTCCAGTGATACTGCTATTAATAAAAGCTAAAGTAATGATGATTGAGAGCTCTTCTAAGTCGTTTAATAATTTGGTCATATACTTTTATGGCAACAATATGTAAGTTCTACTTTGGGCCTCACAAATGGAGAAGACTGGATTATTTCCCTCTAATAAATCACAATCCACCTGGTAATTTACATGCCTAATTACCACAATGCAAATCAAACAAGGAGCAGTGGGAGAGGTCATAAGCTCTATTCAAATAGGCCTGTTTCATTTTCTTTCAGAAGTCCCAGAGAAAATGTTTGTGATGGGGTTGCTATGATGTATGGTGTCTTCCAAATGTATTTGTTTGAGAACTTAAATAACCATTGTACAACAATCAATTGACTGAAACATATTTATTATTGAATTTAAGGACTAAAAGTTCATCTAGTCCAAATCCAGTCTTTTCAAAGTTGTGAGAACTAAGGCTGAAGGAGTTTGTCATAGGATAATTTTTCATGTTATTAATCCTAAATATGTATGTACACATATATATTCATGAATATTTATATATATAAAATGTAGGATATGTAATATGCACAAATACCATATTCATACATATTAGAATCATATATAATATATCGTGCAAATTTATATATCATTTTACATATATGTGTATATGTATGCATGTGTGCATTATATATGTAAATGATAGCAAATTAGTTCAGAACCATCAGTCAATACTATTATATTACAATCAATTAATTTTGGATTTAAGGCAATCATTTGCCAAAAGAGCCGTTTAATTTATTTTCATATCTGTTCTTCCTTGAACCCCATGAGCAAAACTAGTTCTCTTAAGAACTAAGAATAGCAATGAAAACTAGCACTTCCATAGTCCTCAAAATGTAGAATGTAGCGTCAACTAGACTAAGTAATATTTATTACAGAGTTACTGCTTTCTCTGGAACAACTATCAAAGTAATTAGCCTACAGGACTGAGCTTTCTGTAATGCAGAGAATGGGCTGATGGAGGGCTTTCATCTTTTATCTAATTCAAAATAGACTCCAAAGAAACAGTGACAAAGGGAACTTTAATTTGTAACTGAGGAGGCAAGATATTAGATAGCCTTGGCGGAATGAGCTTTGAGACTTGCTGGAACTTAAATATGAGTCTTTTATAGCAAGGGTTTATTAAACTCAACCATCTCTGTGGACTATCTCTTTGCCAAGATCAATCCCCATTCTGATATTTCCCCAAGGACTACGCAAACGATAACAGAAAAATCTTTGGCTCTGTCACTGTAAAAACTATAGGCGTGTTTCATATTTTGTTCATATGGTAAGCTGTCCCAGGGGAGACATGAGGCTGTGGGAAAAGACAAAGAATCAAATCGATTTCTTAGACTAGGAACAGGGAGGCCACTTTCAGAGGCATCACAAGGTGAGAACAAAGCATTGACTTGTCCTCATGAAAAACCATGAGGTTGACGGATCCAAAGGAGGCTTGTACATATAGAGCAGGAAGTGTAAGAATAAGTCTTTCTTAGAGAGTAAAAAATAATTACATGTTAGGTTCTGTTTAACATAATTGTTTCTCCCCAAAGCCTCAAAGCATTCTCTTTCTTTCCACTCATTTTATCATCACTGAATTTTTCTGAGGTAAAAACAGACAAAGAAGATATTTCTTTATGAGGCAGCTATTTAAGTTTCTGATTATCATTCTCTCTCCACATCCGCCCAAAAACATCTGAACCAGACTTCACTATATGTACTGACCAATTGGCTTCAGCTAATCAAGTGACTATGCCTGTCATATTAATGCAAGTGGTAGAATTTTCTGGTAAATAATACATGGCATATGTCAAAAGTAATTTTGTGCCAAACCTACCTCACTTCTTCCCCTTTAACCCAGTGCTTGGAGTTGTGTAAATTATGCTTTATTCACACCAGTTAAAAGGACCACTTTAACTTTTCAGATCTAAGATGTTTCTTGTACTTTTTGTTAACATCCACTTCACTCAAGATCCTCCTCTTCTGAATTCAACTCAAGAAAACAAGCTGTTTACTATGACACTTTCTATAAGTAAGGTTTCAGATTGCTTTCATCACAGAATCTAAGAAATGTGTCTAGGCATCTTCTTGTTGGTATTTTTTTAGATTTAAGCTCAAAGAAGCTTAAAATCAAGCAAAAGAAGAGTTATGGAACTCTTAATTCTCTGTGGGACAAAATATCATTGCTGAGAATATGTACATATTCATTACATAGATATACATATATACACATATATATAGACATATACACACACAGACACACACACACACATATATATATATATATTCAGATGTGATTGCCCACAAATTTTAATGTAGCAGGCAATAAAATTAATGTCCTCAGTTATCTTCTAAATATATCTACTGTACTGGGATTTCATTTCTAATTTATTTCAGGTAGAGCTTAATCTAACCAACTATGGGTTAGGTCTCATTCCCTTACTTATAGGTAACACACCTATAAGAAATAAGCTCGTTAACATCACTTTCTTGGAGATGGTCTATTTTGTCTGTTTCTCTCAGCACCAAAATCTGGTCACACTCATTGGCTATGTCCATCCTTTCTAGAAAATAATTATCAGAACAATGGTGAGCATTCCCTGACCATTTCCAAGTTACCACTGTTCTTAGGACTTTCATGTAAGCCCATTTAATTTTCATGACAACTCTATGAGATGCTATTACTAGCCCCATTTTATTTTTAAAGAAACCATGGCAAAAACAAGGTAACTGGCACCAAGGCAGGCACATCCAGGTCCTTGCCCTTAGTCTTTGAGCTCTATGTCTTTATCTGTTGTTTCTCTGTCACAACATCAGGCTTGGGTGGCAAGGAATTTAGTTCTTTAGAAATAATGCAAAAGGATTTATTGAGAATGTGTATATAAACCCACCCCAAAATAAAAGTGTATCAATTCATTCCACAGGTATTCTAAGCGTGAACATATACATGAAATGCAAATATTATATAATGGGAAGGATCTTGTCTTTAGAGTTACCAACTCTTCTTCCCAAACATAATTGCCAACCCTAGGTGCAGTCTGTGTCTACTCTATCCACGGCCTTCCCTGCTCACCTGGCCCTTCCACCCCATCATGGGAGGCCCACAATGGTAATAGTCTCTGTACGTAGAACCTGCCCTGTAACTACCCTAACATGTAGCTATTCTATCTATTGCTTCATGATCTTCTCTAGCTGCCTTTCTCATTCCATCTTCATATCTGCACATTGTATATCTGCTTGGGATTCTCCCTCTCACTTTGCCAGCCTTTCAGTCTCTTCCTCTGGCCTATGAACCTTGTCATCCATCATCACCTCGCAAATGTGCCTGTTCTATAAATCAGAGAAGTCCTTATAGCTTTGAGGAAGAGACTTCATTAGCCTTACTCTTTTAGAACTGCTGAGCTCACATCCTGTGCCAGCTTTCCTGCCACAGAGGGTGTCCTTGCACTAGGCTGAAGTCAGTAGCCTATGCTCTGACGGTAACTTGCACATGTTTCTGTAATTTCTCCATGGAAATAATGTTTGTCTTCCACCAGGCTGCAAAATCTTTGAGTAGAGGAGCCATCTCTCATTGGGGTCACCTGTGCTTAGTACAGTACCTGGCATGTTTTTGGTGTATGGTGAAACGCTCTCTGAACTGAAATCTGTTTTTCTGCAAGGTGGGTGAGGGAGAAGATAGTTTAGGAGAGAGGAAGACCAAAGAATAAGACTCAGGAATAAACCAAACAACACATTAAAACACAAGACTGGAAATTCGGGAAGTATGCAGATTAAGTTCATTACCAGAGATAAAGGAATATTTAAGAACTGTAATGATACAGCATAAGTAGGGGATAAACTAATGTTTAGTAGTACCGCTTAAACTAAGGGGAATAAGAAGCCGTAAAACCATGATCCAAGATGTTTTGATGCTGATGACAATGTGTAATTAATTATCCGTCATTCCCTAAACACCTAGTATGGGCATAGCAGTAGGCTATTCACAGAAAATACTGCATATGTGTTTTAAAAAAGTACCCCATAGAAGATTAAAACCTTCTTTGGGAAGATGAAATCAATGTATTAGAAACCATTAGAAAGGCATGAAAAACAGTACTCAATTCACTATTAAATTACATAATATGAATTAACTGCTTCATTTATTTATTCATTCAAAAATATCAAGACAATGCTATGTGTATTTTCCTGAATCAGTTACTCATACAGAAAAAAAAAAAAAGATTTGGCAAACTCAGGATGAGGTATAAAGCATTCTCATTTTGATAGTGTTAATTGCTGTAAGCTTATTAAAGGGGAACCATAAGACCACTGCCGATAAAAAGTCAGACATTAGGTTCAGATGCATTTCGTTGGGTACGTGCTAGTATCTGAAGAATTGAGACAGTGTAAAATATTGAGATTTTTTTCTTTGCATCAAGGTGTTCCTAAACAATTTTATTGATTCTGTGCATTCATGATAGCTCACAAACTGATAACTCAGCCTTAAAGCAATATCGTAAATCAGTCAATTAATTGTCTTGGAAACCCTGAAACCAAACTGCGGCATACAGGATGTTTTCTATAAGGATAATTTGAGATCTGGGCATCAATCTCAATTCAAGAGATTTACTCAGTTCATTTCTGAACTGATTTTCCCTGATGTTTCATTCGGGAAAACTACATATAAGTTGTTGGGCTGTGATGAATCTAAAGGTATGATCTAATCCAGCTCCAGGGCTGTGTTAAGTCACTGCTCAGCTGGACACTGCACCTGCGTGGAATGCCAATATGATGAAACGCCAGTTATAGAAAATAAATTTTAAAGGCTCTACATTTCTAAATCAGGAGGAGCCACTTTTACTGCCCCGAATGTTCTTCCAGATCACAATCTATGGGATTCTAGAAATGAAATGACAAACAACTCCACTTTGGAATTCTATATATTGAATTATGATTTACAGAATCGTCCATCTTTTTTAAGAAAGTAAATTTAGCTTTGTATTTTATTGCCACAAACTTTTTCTTCCACAGTAATGTAATTGCTGTTTGGTGGAAATCAAGGAGCAAAGGAATACATTAAACAGGGTCAAGCCATTTATTTTCCCACTGGTTTTATCACCAAAAGTAGGTAAGATTGTTTTGAAGTCTGTTCCCAATACCCCAGCCCAGCCCACTCATGTCCAGGAATACATTTGCTTTGAATCTTCCTAATTCTCCTCTCTAACCCATTGTCAAAGATGTCAGATCAAAGACTTTAGAAGTTTCTTTCTTTTTCCTGTTTAAGACCGGGTCTCACTATGTTGCCCAGGCTGGTCTCAAACTCCTGTCCTCAAGCAAACCTCCTGTCTCAGCCTCCCAAAGCACTGGGATTACAGGCATGAGCTATCACACCCAGCCAAAAGTGCTTTCTTGAGTTCTGTGTGCAGAGCATTTGTAAAGCCAACAGTATTTCCAGATTAAGCTCAATTATTCATTTAAATTTGTTCAACAAAAGAATTATAAAAACATAATTACAAAGACCTCATAATTCCTGCCATAACAGTTTTTTTAAATGTCTCAACGATTCAACCTAAGAACTTCACTACGATCCAATGCCAGCTAATAGAATGTGAAACAAAGAGCAAAGTACCGTCAGGTAAATAAAACAAAATTATTCACCAAAAACATTTGAGCCTTATACTCAGCTCTAAGATGGCACTCAAAACTGATTTCTCTGTTGCACAGGTCTCAGCTCCCTATCAGTCAGAAGAATGGCAGAAAAAAAAACCAAAACAAAAACAAAACGTACATTCCAAATTTACATATTGATAGAGCACAAACGTCCTTTTAAACTTTTTTTGTTTTTAATTAGGGTATAATTTACATACAATAAATGCAGATTTAATGTGTATAGACCATAAGTTTCAGTTTTTACATTTTGATAATTTTTACACTCATATAACTACCACCCAAATCAAAATATACAACATTTATATTAGTCTAGAGAAGTCCATCATATCTCTTTTTATGTAATCTTACTCTCTATCATGAGTGTGTGTGTTTATATATACATATGGATATATAATATACAAACATATACCTATGGATATATATATATACACATATGTGGATATAAGAATATCAGATTCAGGCATTGCAATTTTTTTCTTCCGGTTTCTGGCTTGCCTATTTATTTTTTTAAAAGGTGACTTTAATAAATATGATTAATTTTGGTAATTTGAATGTCCGCATTTTGGGGGCTTCAGTTTTCCTTTTCTGTTTTCATGCTTCTTAGGTACTATTTAGGAAATCTTTACCTACCACAAAGTCATGAAGATAGCTTTCTGTGTTTTCTTCTAAGATGTTTTATAATTTTATCTTATTTATTTATTTATTGTTTGAGATGGAGTCTCTATGGCCCAGGCTGGAGTGCAGTGGTATGATCTCAGCTCACTGCAACCTCCCCCTCCCAGGTTCAAGCAGAACTCCTGCCTCACTCTCCTAAGTAGCTGGGATTACAGGCACTCCACCATACCCGGCTAATTTTTTTATTTTTAGTACAAGCGGGGTTTTGCTACGTTGGCCAGACTGGTCTCGAAGGCTTGACTTCAGGTGATCCACCCGCCTCAGTCTCTCAAAGTGCTGGGATTAGCGGTGTGAGCCACCGCACTCAGCCTATAGTTTTATCTTTGTATTTACCACTATGGTCCACTCCAAGTTAATTTTGTGTGAGGTAAGGGTTGAGGTTCATTTTTTTTCACGTAAAACCAAGTTGTTCAAGAATCATTTATTGAAAGGATTCTCCTTTGCCCATTGAATTATCTGGGCGCCTTTGTCAAAACCCAGTTGATAACAAATGTGCAGGTATATCTCTGGACTTTATTTACTTCCATTTTGTTTGTTGATCCTTACCACAATACCACACATTCTTGATTATCTTTGGCCTAAAATTTATCTTGAAATTAGCCAGTGTAAGACCTCCAACTTTGTTGTTCTTTTTCAAGTTTGTTATGGCTCTTCTAGATTCCTTAGATTTCTAGATAGATTTTAGAATCAGTTTATACATTTCTACAAATAATGGTGGGTTTCAATTAGGTTCATGTGGAATTTCTGTGACGAGATCTTACATATCACTCATTAGATTTATTTCTTTGAAGTTTATGTATTTTGGTCCTAATAAAAAGCTTTTTAATTTCATTTTTAATTCTCAATTGATTGTTTATAGTCTATGCATATATCACATGATCTTGCTAAGTACAGTTACTGGTTTTAGTATATTTTTGAAAATTTCTGTGTAAATGAACATATCATCTATAAATGAAAGCAACTGGAATTCTTTTTTTTTTCTTTTTGGCCAATTTTTATGCCATTTGTTTTCTTTCTTGCCTTATTTAATTGGCTTTGACTTTCAGCACAATACTAACAGCAGCATCGCATAAATAGAATTTGAATTTTTATAACTAAAGCCAGAACAAGTACAATTACTAAAGCCCAAACTCCTTGAGAAATTCATAATGCTACAAGTGGTATACAATAATGCCTGTTTCTAAAATTTCAGATGTTATTCTTTTGCATCTTCATGGAGAGAAGGATGGCTTGATTGATTGACAGAAATACTTTTATATAAAAATGATTCATGATATATATGCTGCTTTTAGTCAAAATATTAAATTCATTTTTGCTTAAGTTTATTGAATAAGAATACACTGAAATAAAACTAACACTGTTGCTGGACTTCAGACACCATTTCTTCACCAAAGAAAATATTTTCTTTAAGATCATCATAAGGCTGGAAAATTTTATTGACAAATTATAAAAGATTGGTATCATTTAAAAAAAAACTCTATTTGTTTCCATTAAGATTACTTTTACTCATCGCCATAAAACATGAAGAAAAGAGCACTCTCACATTTTCAAATCTTCTCTCCTCCCAAATGTAATTATTTAATTTTTATTTACAGTGCCAAAATTCAAACTATGTAAATTCTATTCTATAATCCATAATTATCTGGACTTGTTCTATTTTTAATTTGGTGCTCACCACCTTTTTTTAAATCATGTCTTTTTATTTCTGAGCTCTTTGTTTCAGTCTTTACCAGATTTCGGGTGATTTTCCAGAAGACTACAAGGGTGCTACATTCCTGTGTGTCTCCATGTTTTCATATGTCTGCCTGTTCTTTGAATGCATACGTATATTTCATTGTTCTCAGAACACTGAGACATGGCTTCACAACTTGTGAGATATAATTCTATTATTTTCTGCCTTAAATTTTCTGAGCACAAGGCTCCATGTTAGCCTGAACTTTTTTCAGTGTATCAAGGTCCTTTGTACTACGATAAGTGAATGTTTTTTTCTTCATTGTTGATGCTAAATAATTTTATCAGAGCATAACTCAACATTGAGTAACTTTTCACATTTTCCTGTAACTTAGTATGGTTTCTCAGTTTGCTAAATCTGCTCTTTCTTCATTTAATGAAAAATTTCTGTTTAAAGTTTTGGAAATTGTTTTTGTTTTCCTGTTCCATTTGTAAAATTCTCTTTTTCAAGGACACTTGTTGCCTCATCTTTCTCTGTCCATTGCCTTCCCTCAATTGGCTTTGAAATACCTTTTCCTCTGTCTTTTTCCCTCTCTCCTCTACGTTTTCTTCTCTCTGCATTCACTCTGATTACTGCTTATCTTCTCTCTTCATTGTTTTGGGTTTTATCTCCATCGATTTTGTTTCTGCTATTTCTCTTTCATGTATTATTCTCAATATCAATGTTTGTTCTTTCCAACTGTAATCCCCCTTAGTAATCTCATGCTGTTTAAGTGTATCAATATTCATATTGAGATGATCTGTAGATTAAAATTCATGTGAGGAATTTCTTCTATATCTTTGACTACTTTCTTCTAGGCTAGGTTTTTGTTCTTTTCATTCTGTGTGCTCTTCTTTCTGTCAGTTTCCCTGAACTGTTTTGCGTATTTGATACACCTTCTCACCACGGATCTTTGAAACCAGATTGCTTTTCCAGAATAGTTAACTTTGAGAGCTCACTGTTTTGTAGGATTGGTGTGAGTGTGGAGCTCCATGTTGATGACATGGACTCTGATGACTGTGAACACCCAGCACCTGCACATGCATGCGGAGCCCTGGCATGAGATCTGGTCCTTGATTCCCCCACCCCCACCCTTCTCTTGCATTTCCATTCTCTCTGGCTCACACTGTCCTTCAAGCACAACGGGCATGTTTCCACCTTTGGACCTTTGCATTTGATGTTTCCTCTCTTGGTATCTTCCTCGAGGTATCTCTTGGATACCTCTTTATTTGTGACTGCTTAAATGTAACTTCCTGTGAGAAGGCTCCCAACGTACTTCCTCTCCCCATGCAACCACAACTTCCTATACCATTACCCTGTTTTATTTTCTTCTTAGTAGCACATATTTTATGACCAACACTGACATCATGCAATATATTTTTAAATCCATTATTGTTTTTGTTTTTCTGACAGTAGAATGCTCCCATTAAAGTACAACAATGTTTCCTATCACATTTTCTTGTCTTCAGAATTCTAAATATGGCTTATAGATTCTCAATATATATCTGATAAACTGATAAATGAATGATACACTTTCTGTTGATATTGAGAATAAATGAGAATGGACAATATTTACAAATTGTCATCAATAGAAATTGTTCCTTTCCTTTTTCTTTTTATATATGCCATTAAACAGATTGCTGTTTTATTAGTTTTACTTTGTCTTATTTTCTTTTCCTAAGTTTTTCCATAAAGAATGTAATGGAATAATGAACAATCTGATGTGAAACTCAGAAACTAACTCAGAAAATGCATCGAATGCTTAGTAAAAGTAATAGTTTCATTTTTTGAACACCTCCTATGATTCATACTCTATATTGGTTCTTTATAAACATTCATTTTAATTTCTTATTAACAATTCCATAGATAGTCTCTTATCCTAATTTGACAACTAAGAAAACTAGGCTGACCAAATATGAGACTGCACAGCTCCTAAGTACTGGAAAGGTGATTAATTCAGAGCTCCCTTGTTCCACCACCTGCAATCCTTCTAAAACACCAAGTTGGACAACTATGAAAAGACGTGTCTGTTAGTAGAGGAAGCGGGGAGCCTAGTAATCCATACCAGGATTTCTGCTAGACAGTGAGGATGTAGTGATAAACAACAGAGGCACAGCCCTGCCCTCAAGGAGCTTGTAGTAGAGGAAAGAGAGACAGTTAACAAGCAATAAGTAAGAAGATTGTTACAAAGAAACATACATTGGTGGCATGATGGCATAAGAAACAAACATTTTAAACAGCTTTTTAATCAGAAAGTAAAAAGTTTTGCTTTTTTTTTAAGAAATATCTTAGTTGCAGAGGAATCAGGGTATAACCAAAAATGATCATCCACCTATTCATAAGTTCTATATTGTTTATCAAATTAGATTTTAACTTCTTCTTTTCCAGCTTCCAAAACTCTATGAAAATATTTACCTTTGGTATTTCCACATGGCACATTCAAAGCTATCTGAGCACTCCCAAAATACAGGCAAACAGTTCTCTCATTTTTCTTTACTTATGTTTCTTGTAGGAAAATAGCTTGTTACATGGCAAGAGTGATGCCATTTTGAAGCAAAACTGTCATGATGACCAGTGTTTGACCCCCACATTCCAAGGTGTTCTGCTGCAAGGTCTTTAAACAATGCCTGTAGTGGTCATGAGTCTTGGCAAGAAAGTCTGAGACATGACCAGTTGCACATGTCTTTTTCCTAAAGTTACTATATAAAAACACTTTGTGGAGGGTGGACAGGGAGGGATCCACTGTATCTCAGCCACCAAAGACATGCTTCAGTTCCTAAGTCTGTAGTAAATGCTTCTTTCTGAGAAACTGAATTTGTCAGCCTCTTTCTTCAGCCTCTCAGCTCCCTTGGCCTTTGAGGGTAAGATTAGCATTTGCCTATTCACCTTGGAACATTCCTCTTTTCCTAGACATATACCCTCACTTATATGTGAAATCTAAAACAGTGGAACTCTTAAAGTAAAGTAGAAAGGTGGCTACTAGGGGTGGGTAGAGAATAGGACCTGGAGAGAAGTTAGCCAAAGGATAGAAATCATTCAGGTAGGAAAACTAAATTTAAAAGGTCTATTATACAACATGGCAATAATAGTTGATAACAATTCATTGTATTTTTGAAAATAGCTATGGGAGTAAATTTTAAGTGTTGTTACCTCAAGAAAAAAAACAATTAGTATATGAGATAATGCCTATGTTACTTAGCTTGATTTAGCCACTCCACAATTTATACATATGTCAAAATGTCAGGTATACAATAAGTACATACATAATTTTATTGATCAGTTTAAATAAACAAATAAAAGAGCTATTACAATTCTTTAGGTGGTAGGTATGACAGGCATTTCAAATCACCACCAGTGATCCTAACAGCAACTATATACAATAGGAATTGTTATCTCCATTTTATGGGTATACTGAAGCTCAGGCAGTTAAATAACTGGTTTTCATTTAGCTGCCACAATATCACTTAACCAGTAAACTGAGACTATATATGAAGAGCAAGGTCAACCATCGCAGAGGATGGTCTCTATTGAAGCAGGCATAAACTTTTGGTTGCTGGGCTGTGAGAATGCCTAAGAGTTGGTACCATGAAACCCAACGTAGCGTTGGGCTTCAGGCAACACAAATTTACCTGTTAATTAATCTCTGCAAGTCATCCATTTTTGTCTTGGTATTCCACCTCAAGTACAAGGGCAAAAAATTTTCTAGGTCAAGACTAGGATCGGACAACATTTTGTATCATGATATTTTGTATAACACTGCTATAAAATACAGATTCTTATCCATAATAGAGAATCAATAAATATTTGTCAACTGATTGTTAGAGGCAAGAAATATTTACTTACCCCCACGGTATTTATTTCACATATGCATTACCCTTATGTTTGAGAAAAATGGAATTTCCTCATATTGTCTATGTGGGTTGAAATGACTGATCTGTATTATCTGTTTTGTTTTTACACTAGTTTCTACAGAAACAATTACCCTTTGAAGGTATGGAAAGTTTTTATTTCTTGATGTTTTCCCTGAACAGTTTTTGGCTTTTAGTTTTGGAACTGTCCCAATGGAAATAGTTGTAACCAATTAAGATGTGGTAACCCAGTATCTTCTTCTTATATGATGATTAATAATGTGAACACAGATTGTGATAAAAATATGTTTAAGAGAATAACAGCAGATTTGTCTCATTAAGTTGAATTCAATATCAGTCATATCTGATGTGATGGCATTTCATCAATATGAATGAAGCATTTATAATAAAATCAGTGAATATGAACTTTTGTTTTACAAAATAAAAAGTCACTAACAATACCTGATCAAGTTGACACACTAGCCTATGACCATTGACTACGTTATTCTTTATTATAGAAATGAGTAATAAAATGTCTCTCTCATACACGAAGATGTCCAAGACTTAACACTGTCCTAGCTTTCCATTATCCCAAAGATCCTTTTTAATTTTTTAAATAGGATTTATAATACCCTTTTTGATAATATGTAATGTGTCAACTTGTCTGGACCACAGGGTGCCCAGATATTTGGATAACATTATTTCTGGGTGAGTCTGCAAGGGTGTTTTTGGATGAGATTAGCATTTGAATTGGAGGATTCAGTGAAGCAGATGGCTCTCCTCAGTGTAGGTTGGAATCATCCAATCCTTTGACGGCCTAAATCAAACAAAAAGCAGAAGAAAGGAGAATTCACCTCTTCTGCCTGACTGCTTGTGCCAGAAAATTAGTTTTCTCCTGCTGCTGTCAGACTGAGACCCATGCCATTTGCTCTCCTGGGTCTCCAGCTTGCAGACAGCAGATCAATGGACTTTTCAGCATCTGTGAGTACATAAGCCTAACTCCTCCTAATAAATATTCCTCCATCTTACCTTTTAGTTTCTAGACCATCAAAAAAATGAAGTGAAATTTTAAAAAACATAAAGAAAAATATAAAGGCCATTTCCTTTCTACTTTATTCAAGAGAAAATTATGAAATCACTACTCTATACCAGGCACTACTCAGGAATGTGGAGATAATACATTGGTAACCTCATGGAGCTTATATTCTAGATGGAAGAGAAAAACTTCAGTAACAAGTAAATATTGATATATAATGCATTAAAGGCTGACCTGTGACAAGAAAAGAAAACAAAGCAAAATAAGAAAGGTCAGAAGTGTGGGGGCAAGGGAAGGTGTAATTTTAAACAGAGTGGCCAGGGTAGGTGCTTCTGAGATGATATTTTGAGCAAGGACTTGAAGGAGATTCGGAGATAGCCATGGAGATTTTTGAGAGCAAGACCGACTTATCCATTAGGCACAGCAGGCACAGAGCTTAGGGCCCAGGATACTTTTAGGAGCGTATAAAGATATTTTACCTTCTTTACGAGTTAGAAGGGGAAAAAAATGAACTCTTAGGGTTGGAGATAATGTTTAAATGCTTACCCTGGATAGATTATAGTCTTTTTTCTACTAAAATAATTCTTAGTACACATTTTATACATGTTATATTGATTATATATGTTATACACACATACATACGTGTGTGTGTGTATAAAACATATATTTGTTTTCTGATGAAACATAGGGCTAATAGGGCAAGGACCTAAGGCCCAGGAATGTCATAAAGCAGCCCTATTTGAAAACAGAGCTTCTAGTCAACAGTTGCCATTATCATCAGAGTGGAATACATTGATGAGATGTAATTGGTGTAATATCAACTAGAAATAGTTTGGGGATAGGGCTTTTAGAGACTTACAGAACCAAAACTCTTTATCATTTAAATCCTAATATTGTACCTTAAGTCCTCAGTTATCTAATTAGACCTCAATAGATGAGTTATAATGCTTAAACAGCTTTTTTTTTTTTCAGTTGAGAGTCCACATATTTAATATCATTTCTTGTCAGTTTTCCCAGTATCTCTGATGACAGTCACTTGCATGGAAAGCCCTGCATATACTTTATAGTTAGTACAGACAGACTTTAATAAATAAAAAAAACTCACCCTAATGACAAAAGTAGAAGAGAATTGGTGGCAATTCATTTCAATGAGCAAATCATAAAACGGTGATGAGGAATTAAATTTACCTTATTCAGAATACCCCAAAGGCCAAGAAAAAAGGGTATTTCAGTCTCCACGGAGAAAAGAAAGGAAAGTAAAAAGAAAGATGAGAAATTAAAATGTTTGGATGGCAAAAACAAGTGACGAAAGATAAGGAGCCAGGAAACACACAAAGTATCACCAACTGAATTCAATAATTAATTAGCATTTTAAAGTGAGAGGTCTGGTCGGCCCAATGTGATGGCTCACACCTGTAATCCCAGCACTTTGGGAGGCTGAGGCAGGCAGATCACCTGAGGTCAGGAGTTGAAGACCAGCCTGGCCAGCATGATGCAACCCCGTCTCTACTAAAAATACAAAAAGATTGGTCGGGCTTGGTGGCTCACACCTGTAATCCCAGCTACTTGGGAGGCTGAGGCAGGAGAATCGCTTGAACCCCAGAGGCGGAGGTAGCAGTGAGCTGAGATCGCGCCACTGCACTCCAGTCTGGGTGACAGAGTGAGACTCCATCTCAAAAAAAATAAATAAATAAATAAAAATAATAATAACAATAAAGTGAGAGGCCTGTTATTTTTATGGAGGTATTGGGGAAATTTAAAATTCCATTCAGGTTCAACATTTTTATTTTTCTTTCTCACTTTATTTTCAGTCCCTATATTCCTTGTGCTTTAAAATATGAGTTTCCTATCACCTAGTAATTAAATTAAAATTTTAGAATTAACTTATAAGAAAACTTTTCTCATCAGTTTTTAATAAGTGTACTGAGTTAATCTATGTGTGGGCCTGGGGGTATTTTGGTGCTGGTGGTGAATGTGAGTTGAGGGCTAGGGATAGAGATTGTCTTGCTGCATGATTGATTGATTAATTCAGGACAAAGCAAAGAAGAGAACCATGGGTAAGCACAACCACAGAGAACAGAAATAGGTGGGTTTCCTTTCTTGTAATTTCTGACATGGATTGTTTTTTAACTGTTCTTCAATCTCCTTTATTGCTATATCCTCCAATAATCTCTCCCTAGGTTCCAGTATCTATTCTATCATAGGTTTACAGATACGGAACAGTATCATAGATATATATCAGCAAGTTTATCATCTTCAACATTTGTTAAATAAATCAAAGAGTAGCAATGGGACAAGTGGTGCCAAAGAGGAAATGGAGGAGTCAAGAAAAATAATACGTTATTATACAGAACTGTCTTGAGGATTCAAGAGAGTATATATCTACATCTACATAATTATGTATAGCAAATGTTGAAATAAGTTAGTGGTTAGTTGACATGTTTTTCTTCTTTCATCCTTATTTTAATATCTGAAAAACTTTCAATTAAAAGAATAAGCCAAATGTGCCAAGTTAGTGGTGGCTACCCATAGCTAAGTGGAACATGAAGAAGCTATTCAGAAACCCTTTCTTTCCAGTCTCCCCTCCTCTATTCTCCCATGTACTTTGCTAAACCTCTCCCAGACTTTCATCATAACAATTACAATATGGTCTCCATCATGACTATGAGTATTTTAATCTTCCCTCTTAATTGTATCTATTTGAAGCCCCCATCTTTTTTTTTGTTTTTTTATTGTTATACTTTAAGTTCAGGGTACATGTGCATAATGTGCAGGTTTGTTAGGTTTGTTACATATGTATACTTGTGCCATGTTGGTGTGCTGCACCCATCAACTCGTCAGCACCCATCAATTCGTCATTTATATCAGGTATAACTCCCAATGCAATCCCTCCCCCTCCCCCCCCATGATAGGCCACGATGTGTGATGTTCCCCTTCCC